>NW_027469772.1:0-67076 GCF_051020765.1 Lasioglossum baleicum | reverse complement strand
CGTTATGCGTTATGCGTTATGCGTTATGCGTTATGCGTTATGCGTTATGCGTTATGCGTTAAGCGTTATGCGTTATGCGTTATGCGTTATGGGCTATGCGTTATGCGTTATGCGTTATGCGTTATGCGTTATCCGTTATGCGTTATGCGTTATCCGTTATGCGTTATGCGTTATGCGTTATGCGTTATGCGTTATGCGCTATGCGTTATGCGTTATGCGTTATGCGTTATGCGTTATGCGTTATGCGTTATGCGTTATGCGTTATGCGTTATGCGTTATGCGTTATGCGTTATGCGTTATGCGTTATGCGTTATGCGTTATGCGTTATGCGTTATGCGTTATGCGTTATGCGTTATGCGTTATGCGTTATGCGTTATGCGTTATGCGTTATGCGTTATGCGTTATGCGTTATGCGTTATGCGTTATGCGTTATGCGTTATGCGTTATGCGTTATGCGTTATGCGTTATGCGTTGTGATTTATGCGTTATGCGTTATGCGGTTTGCGTTATGCGTTATGCGTTATGCGTTATGCGTCATGCGTTATGCGTTATGCGTTATGCGTTATGCGTTATGCGTTATGCGTTATGCGTTATGCGTTATGCGTTATGCGTTATGCGCTATGCGTTATGCGTTATGCGTTATGCGTTATGCGTTATGCGTTATGCGTTATGCGTTATGCGTTATGCGTTATGCGTTATGCGTTATGCGTTATGCGTTATGCGTTATGCGTTATGCGTTATGCGTTATGCGTTATGCGTTATGCGTTATGCGTTATGCGTTATGCGTTATGCGTTATGCGTTATGCGTTATGCGTTATGCGTTATGCGTTATGCGTTATGCGTTATGCGTTATGCGTTATGCGTTATGCGTTATGCGTTATGCGTTATGCGTTATGCGTTATGCGTTATGCGTTATGCGTTATCCGTTATGCGTTATGCGTTATGCGTTATCCGTTATGCGTTATGCGTTATGCGTTATGCGTTATGCGTTATGCGTTATGCTTTATGCGTTATGCGTTATGCGTCTTGCGTTATCCGTTATGCGTTATGCGTTATGCGTTATGCGTTATGCGTTATGGGTTATGCGTTATGCGTTATGCATTATGCGTTACCCGTTATGCGTTAGGCGTTATGCGTTAAGCGTTATGCGTTATGCGTTATGCGTTATGCGTTATGCGTTATGCGTTATGCGCGATGCGTTATGCGTTATGCGTTATGCGTTATGCGTTATGCGTTATGCGTTATGTGTTATGCGTTATGCGTTATGCGTTATGCGTTATGCGTTATGCGTTATGCGTTATGCGTTATGCGTTATGCGTTATGCGTTATGCGTTATGCGTTATGCGTTATGCGTTATGCGTTATGCGTTATGCGTTATGCGTTATGCGTTATGCGTTATGCGTTATGCGTTATGCGTTATGCGTTATGCGTTATGCGTTATGCGTTATGCGTTATGCGTTATGCGTTATGCGTTATGCGTTATGCGTTATGCGTTATGCGTTATGCGTTATGCGTTATGCGTTATGCGTTATGCGTTATGCGTTATGTGTTATGCGTTATGCGTTATCCGTTATGCGTTATCCGTTATGCGTTATGCGTTAAGCGTTATGCGTTATGCGTTATGCGTTATGCGTTATGCGTTATGCGTTATGCGTTATGCGTTATGCGTTATGCGTTATGCGTTATGCGTTATGGGTTATGGGTTATGCGTTATGCGTTATGCGTTATGCGTTATGCGTTATGCGTTATGCGTTATGCGTTATGCGTTATGGGTTATGCGTTATGCGTAATTCGTTATGCGTTATGCGTTATGCGTTATGCGTTATCCGTTATGCGTTATGCGTTATGCGTTATCCGTTATGCGTTATGCGCGATGCGTTATGCGTTATGCGTTATGGGCTATGCGTTAAGCGTTATGCGTTATGCATTATGCGTTACGCGTTATGCGTTATGCGTTATGCGTTACGCGTTATGCGTTATGCGTTATGCGTTATGCGTTATGCGTTATGCGTTATGCGTTGTGCGTTATGCGTTAAGCGTTATGAGTTATGCGTTATGAGCTATGCGTTAAGCGTTATGCGTTATGCATTATGCGTTATGCGTTATGCGTTATGCGTTATGCGTTATGCGTTATGCGTTATGCGTTATGCGTTATGCGTTATGCGTTATGCGTTATGCGTTATGCGTTATGCGTTATGCGTTATGCGTTATGCGTTATGCGTTATGCGTTATGCGTTATGCGTTATGCGTTATGCGTTATGCGTTATGCGTTATGCGTTATGCGTTATGCGTTATGCGTTATGCGTTATGCGTTATGCGTTATGTGTTATGCGTTATGCGTTATCCGTTATGCGTTATCCGTTATGCGTTATGCGTTAAGCGTTATGCGTTATGCGTTATGCGTTATGCGTTATGAGCTATGCGTTAAGCGTTATGCGTTATGCATTATGCGTTATGCGTTATGCGTAATGCGTTATGCGTTATGCGTTATGCGTTATGCGTTATGCGTAATGCGTTATGCGTTATGCGTTATGCGTTATGCGTTATGCGTTATGCGTTATGCGTTATGCGTTATGCGTTAAGCGTTATGCGTTATGCGTTATGCGTTATGGGCTATGCGTTATGCGTTATGCGTTATGCGTTATGCGTTATCCGTTATGCGTTATGCGTTATGCGTTGTGATTTATGCGTTATGCGTTATGCGGTTTGCGTTATGCGTTATGCGTTATGCGTTATGCGTCATGCGTTATGCGTTATGCGTTATGCGTTATGCGTTATGCGTTATGCGTTATGCGTTATGCGTTATGCGTTATGCGTTATGCGCTATGCGTTATGCGTTATGCGTTATGCGTTATGCGTTATGCGTTATGCGTTATGCGTTATGCGTTATGCGTTATGCGTTATGCGTTATGCGTTATGCGTTATGCGTTATGCGTTATGCGTTATGCGTTATGCGTTATGCGTTATGCGTTATGCGTTATGCGTTATGCGTTATGCGTTATGCGTTATGCGTTATGCGTTATGCGTTATGCGTTATGCGTTATGCGTTATGCGTTATGCGTTATGCGTTATGCGTTATGCGTTATGCGTTATGCGTTATGCGTTATGCGTTATGCGTTATGCGTTATGCGTTATCCGTTATGCGTTATGCGTTATCCGTTATGCGTTATGCGTTATGCTTTATGCGTTATGCGTTATGCGTCTTGCGTTATCCGTTATGCGTTATGCGTTATGCGTTATGCGTTATGCGTTATGCGTTATGGGTTATGCGTTATGCGTTATGCATTATGCGTTACCCGTTATGCGTTAGGCGTTATGCGTTAAGCGTTATGCGTTATGCGTTATGCGTTATGCGTTATGCGTTGTGATTTATGCGTTATGCGTTATGCGGTTTGCGTTATGCGTTATGCGTTATGCGTTATGCGTCATGCGTTATGCGTTAAGCGTTATGGGCTATGCGTTAAGCGTTATGCGTTATGCGTTATGCGTTATGGGTTATGCGTTATGCGTAATTCGTTATGCGTTATGCGTTATGCGATATGCGTTATGCGTTATCCGTTATGCATTATGCGTTATGCGTTATGCGTTATGCGTTATGGGCTATGCGTTATGCGTTAAGCGTTATGGGCTATGCGTTAAGCGTTATGCGTTATGCGTTATGCGTTATGGGTTATGCGTTATGCGTAATTCGTTATGCGTTATGCGTTATGCGATATGCGTTATGCGTTATCCGTTATGCATTATGCGTTATGCGTTATGCGTTATCCGTTATGCGTTATGCGCGATGCGTTATGCGTTATGCGTTATGGGCTATGCGTTATGCGTTATCAGCTATGCGTTAAGCGTTATGCGTTATGCATTATGCGTTATGCGTTATGCGTAATGCGTTATGCGTTATGCGTTATGCGTTATGCGTTATGCGTTATGCGTTATGCGTTATGCGTTATGCGTTATGCGTTATGCGTTATCCGTTATGCGTTATGCGTTATGCGTTATCCGTTATGCGTTATGCGTTATGCGTTATGCGTTATGCGTTATGCGTTAAGCGTTATGCGTTATGCGTTATGCGTTATGCGTTATGCGTTATGCGTTGTGCGTTATGCATTATGCGTTATGCGGTATGCGTTATGCGTTATGCGTTATGCGTTATGCGCGATGCGTTATGCGTTATGCGTTATGCGTTATGGGCTATGCGTTAAGCGTTATGCATTATGCGTTACGCGTTATGCGTTAGGCGTTATGCGTTAAGCGTTATGCGTTATGCGTTATGCGTTATGCGTTATGCGTTATGCGTTATGCGTTATGCGTTATGCGTTATGCGTTATGCGTTATGCGTTATGCGTTATGCGTTATGCGTTATGCGTTATGCGTTAAGCGTTATGCGTTATGCGTTATGCGTTATGCGTTATGCGTTATGCGTTATGCGTTATGCGTTATGCGTTATGCGTTATGCGTTATGCGTTATGCGTTATGCGTTATGCGTTATGCGTTATGCGTTATGCGTTATGCGTTATGCGTTATGCGTTATGCGTTATGCGTTATGCGTTATGCGTTATGCGTTATGCGTTATGCGTTATGCGTTATGCGTTATGCGTTATGCGTTATGCGTTATGCGTTATGCGTTATGCGTTATGCGTTATGCGTTATGCGTTATGCGTTATGCGTTATGCGTTATGCGTTATGCGTTATGCGTTATGCGTTATGCGTTATGCGTTATGCGTTATGCGTTATGCGTTATGCGTTATGCGTTATGCGTTATGCGTTATGCGTTATGCGTTATGCGTTATGCGTTATGCGTTATGCGTTATGCGTTATGCGTTATGCGTTATGCGTTATGCGTTATGCGTTATGCGTTATGCGTTATGCGTTATGCGTTATGCGTTATGCGTTATGCGTTATGCGTTATGCGTTATGCGTTATGCGTTATGCGTTATGCGTTATGTGTTATGCGTTATGCGTTATCCGTTATGCGTTATCCGTTATGCGTTATGCGTTAAGCGTTATGCGTTATGCGTTATGCGTTATGAGCTATGCGTTAAGCGTTATGCGTTATGCATTATGCGTTATGCGTTATGCGTAATGCGTTATGCGTTATGCGTTATGCGTTATGCGTTATGCGTTATGCGTAATGCGTTATGCGTTATGCGTTATGCGTTATGCGTTATGCGTTATGCGTTATGCGTTATGCGTTATGCGTTAAGCGTTATGCGTTATGCGTTATGCGTTATGGGCTATGCGTTATGCGTTATGCGTTATGCGTTATGCGTTATCCGTTATGCGTTATGCGTTATCCGTTATGCGTTATGCGTTATGCGTTATGCGTTATGCGTTATGCGCTATGCGTTATGCGTTATGCGTTATGCGTTATGCGTTATGCGTTATGCGTTATGCGTTATGCGTTATGCGTTATGCGTTATGCGTTATGCGTTATGCGTTATGCGTTATGCGTTATGCGTTATGCGTTATGCGTTATGCGTTATGCGTTATGCGTTATGCGTTATGCGTTATGCGTTATGCGTTATGCGTTATGCGTTATGCGTTATGCGTTATGCGTTATGCGTTATGCGTTATGCGTTATGCGTTATGCGTTATGCGTTGTGATTTATGCGTTATGCGTTATGCGGTTTGCGTTATGCGTTATGCGTTATGCGTTATGCGTCATGCGTTATGCGTTATGCGTTATGCGTTATGCGTTATGCGTTATGCGTTATGCGTTATGCGTTATGCGTTATGCGTTATGCGCTATGCGTTATGCGTTATGCGTTATGCGTTATGCGTTATGCGTTATGCGTTATGCGTTATGCGTTATGCGTTATGCGTTATGCGTTATGCGTTATGCGTTATGCGTTATGCGTTATGCGTTATGCGTTATGCGTTATGCGTTATGCGTTATGCGTTATGCGTTATGCGTTATGCGTTATGCGTTATGCGTTATGCGTTATGCGTTATGCGTTATGCGTTATGCGTTATGCGTTATGCGTTATGCGTTATGCGTTATGCGTTATGCGTTATGCGTTATCCGTTATGCGATATGCGTTATGCGTTATGCGTTATGCGTTATCCGTTATGCGTTATGCGCGATGCGTTATGCGTTAAGCGTTATGGGCTATGCGTTAAGCGTTATGCGTTATGCGTTATGCGTTATGGGTTATGCGTTATGCGTAATTCGTTATGCGTTATGCGTTATGCGATATGCGTTATGCGTTATCCGTTATGCATTATGCGTTATGCGTTATGCGTTATCCGTTATGCGTTATGCGCGATGCGTTATGCGTTATGCGTTATGGGCTATGCGTTATGCGTTATCAGCTATGCGTTAAGCGTTATGCGTTATGCATTATGCGTTATGCGTTATGCGTAATGCGTTATGCGTTATGCGTTATGCGTTATGCGTTATGCGTTATGCGTTATGCGTTATGCGTTATGCGTTATGCGTTATGCGTTATGCGTTATGCGTTATGCGTTATGCGTTAAGCGTTATGCGTTATGCGTTATGCGTTATGCGTTATGCGTTATGCGTTATGCGTTATGCGTTATGCGTTATGCGTTATGCGTTATGCGTTATGCGTTATGCGTTATGCGTTATGCGTTATGCGTTATGCGTTATGCGTTATGCGTTATGCGTTATGCGTTATGCGTTATGCGTTATGCGTTATGCGTTATGCGTTATGCGTTATGCGTTATGCGTTATGCGTTATGCGTTATGCGTTATGCGTTATGCGTTATGCGTTATGCGTTATGCGTTATGCGTTATGCGTTATGCGTTATGCGTTATGCGTTATGCGTTATGCGTTATGCGTTATGCGTTATGCGTTATGCGTTATGCGTTATGCGTTATGCGTTATGCGTTATGCGTTATGCGTTATGCGTTATGCGTTATGCGTTATGCGTTATGCGTTATGCGTTATGCGTTATGCGTTATGCGTTATGCGTTATGCGTTATGCGTTATGCGTTATGCGTTATGCGTTATGCGTTATGCGTTATGCGTTATGCGTTATGCGTTATGCGTTATGCGTTATGCGTTATGCGTTATGCGTTATGCGTTATGTGTTATGCGTTATGCGTTATCCGTTATGCGTTATCCGTTATGCGTTATGCGTTAAGCGTTATGCGTTATGCGTTATGCGTTATGAGCTATGCGTTAAGCGTTATGCGTTATGCATTATGCGTTATGCGTTATGCGTAATGCGTTATGCGTTATGCGTTATGCGTTATGCGTTATGCGTAATGCGTTATGCGTTATGCGTTATGCGTTAAGCGTTATGCGTTATGCGTTATGCGTTATGCGTTAAGCGTTATGCGTTATGCGTTATGCGTTATCCGTTATGCGATATGCGTTATGCGTTATGCGTTATGCGTTATCCGTTATGCGTTATGCGCGATGCGTTATGCGTTAAGCGTTATGGGCTATGCGTTAAGCGTTATGCGTTATGCGTTATGCGTTATGGGTTATGCGTTATGCGTAATTCGTTATGCGTTATGCGTTATGCGATATGCGTTATGCGTTATCCGTTATGCATTATGCGTTATGCGTTATGCGTTATCCGTTATGCGTTATGCGCGATGCGTTATGCGTTATGCGTTATGGGCTATGCGTTATGCGTTATCAGCTATGCGTTAAGCGTTATGCGTTATGCATTATGCGTTATGCGTTATGCGTAATGCGTTATGCGTTATGCGTTATGCGTTATGCGTTATGCGTTATGCGTTATGCGTTATGCGTTATGCGTTATGCGTTATGCGTTATGCGTTATGCGTTATGCGTTATGCGTTAAGCGTTATGCGTTATGCGTTATGCGTTATGCGTTATGCGTTATGCGTTATGCGTTATGCGTTATGCGTTATGCGTTATGCGTTATGCGTTATGCGTTATGCGTTATGCGTTATGCGTTATGCGTTATGCGTTATGCGTTATGCGTTATGCGTTATGCGTTATGCGTTATGCGTTATGCGTTATGCGTTATGCGTTATGCGTTATGCGTTATGCGTTATGCGTTATGCGTTATGCGTTATGCGTTATGCGTTATGCGTTATGCGTTATGCGTTATGCGTTATGCGTTATGCGTTATGCGTTATGCGTTATGCGTTATGCGTTATGCGTTATGCGTTATGCGTTATGCGTTATGCGTTATGCGTTATGCGTTATGCGTTATGCGTTATGCGTTATGCGTTATGCGTTATGCGTTATGCGTTATGCGTTATGCGTTATGCGTTATGCGTTATGCGTTATGCGTTATGCGTTATGCGTTATGCGTTATGCGTTATGCGTTATGCGTTATGCGTTATGCGTTATGCGTTATGCGTTATGCGTTATGCGTTATGCGTTATGCGTTATGCGTTATGCGTTATGCGTTATGCGTTATGCGTTATGCGTTATGCGTTATGCGTTATGCGTTATGCGTTATGCGTTATGTGTTATGCGTTATGCGTTATCCGTTATGCGTTATCCGTTATGCGTTATGCGTTAAGCGTTATGCGTTATGCGTTATGCGTTATGAGCTATGCGTTAAGCGTTATGCGTTATGCATTATGCGTTATGCGTTATGCGTAATGCGTTATGCGTTATGCGTTATGCGTTATGCGTTATGCGTAATGCGTTATGCGTTATGCGTTATGCGTTATGCGTTATGCGTTATGCGTTATGCGTTATGCGTTAAGCGTTATGCGTTATGCGTTATGCGTTATGGGCTATGCGTTATGCGTTATGCGTTATGCGTTATGCGTTATCCGTTATGCGTTATGCGTTATCCGTTATGCGTTATGCGTTATGCGTTATGCGTTATGCGTTATGCGCTATGCGTTATGCGTTATGCGTTATGCGTAATGCGTTATGCGTTATGCGTTATGCGTTATGCGTTATGCGTTATGCGTTATCCGTTATGCGTTATGCGTTATCCGTTATGCGTTATGCGTTATGCGTTATGCGTTATGCGTTATGCGCTATGCGTTATGCGTTATGCGTTATGCGTTATGCGTTATGCGTTATGCGTTATGCGTTATGCGTTATGCGTTATGCGTTATGCGTTATGCGTTATGCGTTATGCGTTATGCGTTATGCGTTATGCGTTATGCGTTATGCGTTATGCGTTATGCGTTATGCGTTATGCGTTATGCGTTATGCGTTATGCGTTATGCGTTATGCGTTATGCGTTATGCGTTATGCGTTATGCGTTATGCGTTATGCGTTATGCGTTATGCGTTATGCGTTATGCGTTATGCGTTATGCGTTATGCGTTATGCGTTATGCGTTATGCGTTATGCGTTATGCGTTATGCGTTATGCGTTATGCGTTATGCGTTAAGCGTTATGCGTTATGCGTTATGCGTTATGCGTTATGCGTTATGCGTTATGCGTTATGCGTTATGCGTTATGCGTTATGCGTTATGCGTTATGCGTTATGCGTTATGCGTTATGCGTTATGCGTTATGCGTTATGCGTTATGCGTTATGCGTTATGCGTTATGCGTTATGCGTTATGCGTTATGCGTTATGCGTTATGCGTTATGCGTTATGCGTTATGCGTTATGCGTTATGCGTTATGCGTTATGCGTTATGCGTTATGCGTTATGCGTTATGCGTTATGCGTTATGCGTTATGCGTTATGCGTTATGCGTTATGCGTTATGCGTTATGCGTTATGCGTTATGCGTTATGCGTTATGCGTTATGCGTTATGCGTTATGCGTTATGCGTTATGCGTTATGCGTTATGCGTTATGCGTTATGCGTTATGCGTTATGCGTTATGCGTTATGCGTTATGCGTTATGCGTTATGCGTTATGCGTTATGCGTTATGCGTTATGCGTTATGCGTTATGCGTTATGCGTTATGCGTTATGTGTTATGCGTTATGCGTTATCCGTTATGCGTTATCCGTTATGCGTTATGCGTTAAGCGTTATGCGTTATGCGTTATGCGTTATGAGCTATGCGTTAAGCGTTATGCGTTATGCATTATGCGTTATGCGTTATGCGTAATGCGTTATGCGTTATGCGTTATGCGTTATGCGTTATGCGTAATGCGTTATGCGTTATGCGTTATGCGTTATGCGTTATGCGTTATGCGTTATGCGTTATGCGTTATGCGTTAAGCGTTATGCGTTATGCGTTATGCGTTATGGGCTATGCGTTATGCGTTATGCGTTATGCGTTATGCGTTATCCGTTATGCGTTATGCGTTATCCGTTATGCGTTATGCGTTATGCGTTATGCGTTATGCGTTATGCGCTATGCGTTATGCGTTATGCGTTATGCGTTATGCGTTATGCGTTATGCGTTATGCGTTATGCGTTATGCGTTATGCGTTATGCGTTATGCGTTATGCGTTATGCGTTATGCGTTATGCGTTATGCGTTATGCGTTATGCGTTATGCGTTATGCGTTATGCGTTATGCGTTATGCGTTATGCGTTATGCGTTATGCGTTATGCGTTATGCGTTATGCGTTATGCGTTATGCGTTATGCGTTATGCGTTATGCGTTGTGATTTATGCGTTATGCGTTATGCGGTTTGCGTTATGCGTTATGCGTTATGCGTTATGCGTCATGCGTTATGCGTTATGCGTTATGCGTTATGCGTTATGCGTTATGCGTTATGCGTTATGCGTTATGCGTTATGCGTTATGCGTTATGCGCTATGCGTTATGCGTTATGCGTTATGCGTTATGCGTTATGCGTTATGCGTTATGCGTTATGCGTTATGCGTTATGCGTTATGCGTTATGCGTTATGCGTTATGCGTTATGCGTTATGCGTTATGCGTTATGCGTTATGCGTTATGCGTTATGCGTTATGCGTTATGCGTTATGCGTTATGCGTTATGCGTTATGCGTTATGCGTTATGCGTTATGCGTTATGTGTTATGCGTTATGCGTTATGCGTTATGCGTTATGCGTTATGCGTTATGCGTTATGCGTTATGCGTTATGCGTTATGCGTTATGCGTTATCCGTTATGCGTTATGCGTTATGCGTTATCCGTTATGCGTTATGCGTTATGCGTTATGCGTTATGCGTTATGCGTTATGCTTTATGCGTTATGCGTTATGCGTCTTGCGTTATCCGTTATGCGTTATGCGTTATGCGTTATGCGTTATGCGTTATGCGTTATGGGTTATGCGTTATGCGTTATGCATTATGCGTTACCCGTTATGCGTTAGGCGTTATGCGTTAAGCGTTATGCGTTATGCGTTATGCGTTATGCGTTATGCGTTATGCGTTATGCGTTATGCGCGATGCGTTATGCGTTATGCGTTATGCGTTATGCGTTATGCGTTATGCGTTATGCGTTATGTGTTATGCGTTATGCGTTATGCGTTATGCGTTATGCGTTATGCGTTATGCGTTATGCGTTATGCGTTATGCGTTATGCGTTATGCGTTATGCGTTATGCGTTATGCGTTATGCGTTATCCGTTATGCGTTATGCGTTATGCGTTATGCGTTATGCGTTATGCGTTATGCGTTATGCGTTATGCGTTATGCGTTATGCGTTATGCGTTATGCGTTATGCGTTATGCGTTATGCGTTATGCGTTATGCGTTATGCGTTATGCGTTATGCGTTATGCGTTATGCGTTATGCGTTATGCGCGATGCGTTATGCGTTATGCGTTATGCGTTATGCGTTATGCGTTATGCGTTATGCGTTATGTGTTATGCGTTATGCGTTATGCGTTATGCGTTATGCGTTATGCGTTATGCGTTATGCGTTATGCGTTATGCGTTATGCGTTATGCGTTATGCGTTATGCGTTATGCGTTATGCGTTATCCGTTATGCGTTATGCGTTATGCGTTATGCGTTATGCGTTATGCGTTATGCGTTATGCGTTATGCGTTATGCGTTATGCGTTATGCGTTATGCGTTATGCGTTATGCGTTATGCGTTATGCGTTATGCGTTATGCGTTATGCGTTATGCGTTATGCGTTATGCGTTATGCGTTATGCGTTATGCGTTATGCGTTATGCGTTATGCGTTATGCGTTATGCGTTATGCGTTATGCGTTATGCGTTATGCGTTATGCGTTATGCGTTATGCGTTATGCGTTATGCGTTATGCGTTATGCGTTATGCGTTATGTGTTATGCGTTATGCGTTATCCGTTATGCGTTATCCGTTATGCGTTATGCGTTAAGCGTTATGCGTTATGCGTTATGCGTTATGAGCTATGCGTTAAGCGTTATGCGTTATGCATTATGCGTTATGCGTTATGCGTAATGCGTTATGCGTTATGCGTTATGCGTTATGCGTTATGCGTAATGCGTTATGCGTTATGCGTTATGCGTTATGCGTTATGCGTTATGCGTTATGCGTTATGCGTTATGCGTTAAGCGTTATGCGTTATGCGTTATGGGCTATGCGTTATGCGTTATGCGTTATGCGTTATGCGTTATCCGTTATGCGTTATGCGTTATGCGTTGTGATTTATGCGTTATGCGTTATGCGGTTTGCGTTATGCGTTATGCGTTATGCGTTATGCGTCATGCGTTATGCGTTATGCGTTATGCGTTATGCGTTATGCGTTATGCGTTATGCGTTATGCGTTATGCGTTATGCGCTATGCGTTATGCGTTATGCGTTATGCGTTATGCGTTATGCGTTATGCGTTATGCGTTATGCGTTATGCGTTATGCGTTATGCGTTATGCGTTATGCGTTATGCGTTATGCGTTATGCGTTATGCGTTATGCGTTATGCGTTATGCGTTATGCGTTATGCGTTATGCGTTATGCGTTATGCGTTATGCGTTATGCGTTATGCGTTATGCGTTATGCGTTATGCGTTATGCGTTATGCGTTATGCGTTATGCGTTATGCGTTATGCGTTATGCGTTATGCGTTATGCGTTATGCGTTATGCGTTATGCGTTATCCGTTATGCGTTATGCGTTATGCGTTATCCGTTATGCGTTATGCGTTATGCTTTATGCGTTATGCGTTATGCGTCTTGCGTTATCCGTTATGCGTTATGCGTTATGCGTTATGCGTTATGCGTTATGCGTTATGGGTTATGCGTTATGCGTTATGCATTATGCGTTACCCGTTATGCGTTAGGCGTTATGCGTTAAGCGTTATGCGTTATGCGTTATGCGTTATGCGTTATGCGTTATGCGTTATGCGCGATGCGTTATGCGTTATGCGTTATGCGTTATGCGTTATGCGTTATGCGTTATGTGTTATGCGTTATGCGTTATGCGTTATGCGTTATGCGTTATGCGTTATGCGTTATGCGTTATGCGTTATGCGTTATGCGTTATGCGTTATGCGTTATGCGTTATGCGTTATGCGTTATGCGTTATGCGTTATGCGTTATGCGTTATGCGTTATGCGTTATGCGTTATGCGTTATGCGTTATGCGTTATGCGTTATGCGTTATGCGTTATGCGTTATGCGTTATGCGTTATGCGTTATGCGTTATGCGTTATGCGTTATGCGTTATGCGTTATGCGTTATGCGTTATGCGTTGTGATTTATGCGTTATGCGTTATGCGGTTTGCGTTATGCGTTATGCGTTATGCGTTATGCGTCATGCGTTATGCGTTAAGCGTTATGGGCTATGCGTTAAGCGTTATGCGTTATGCGTTATGCGTTATGGGTTATGCGTTATGCGTAATTCGTTATGCGTTATGCGTTATGCGATATGCGTTATGCGTTATCCGTTATGCATTATGCGTTATGCGTTATGCGTTATGCGTTATGGGCTATGCGTTATGCGTTAAGCGTTATGGGCTATGCGTTAAGCGTTATGCGTTATGCGTTATGCGTTATGGGTTATGCGTTATGCGTAATTCGTTATGCGTTATGCGTTATGCGATATGCGTTATGCGTTATCCGTTATGCATTATGCGTTATGCGTTATGCGTTATCCGTTATGCGTTATGCGCGATGCGTTATGCGTTATGCGTTATGGGCTATGCGTTATGCGTTATCAGCTATGCGTTAAGCGTTATGCGTTATGCATTATGCGTTATGCGTTATGCGTAATGCGTTATGCGTTATGCGTTATGCGTTATGCGTTATGCGTTATGCGTTATGCGTTATGCGTTATGCGTTATGCGTTATGCGTTATGCGTTATCCGTTATGCGTTATGCGTTATGCGTTATCCGTTATGCGTTATGCGTTATGCGTTATGCGTTATGCGTTATGCGTTAAGCGTTATGCGTTATGCGTTATGCGTTATGCGTTATGCGTTATGCGTTGTGCGTTATGCATTATGCGTTATGCGGTATGCGTTATGCGTTATGCGTTATGCGTTATGCGCGATGCGTTATGCGTTATGCGTTATGCGTTATGGGCTATGCGTTAAGCGTTATGCATTATGCGTTACGCGTTATGCGTTAGGCGTTATGCGTTAAGCGTTATGCGTTATGCGTTATGCGTTATGCGTTATGCGTTATGCGTTATGCGTTATGCGTTATGCGTTATGCGTTATGCGTTATGCGTTATGCGTTATGCGTTATGCGTTATGCGTTATGCGTTAAGCGTTATGCGTTATGCGTTATGCGTTATGCGTTATGCGTTATGCGTTATGCGTTATGCGTTATGCGTTATGCGTTATGCGTTATGCGTTATGCGTTATGCGTTATGCGTTATGCGTTATGCGTTATGCGTTATGCGTTATGCGTTATGCGTTATGCGTTATGCGTTATGCGTTATGCGTTATGCGTTATGCGTTATGCGTTATGCGTTATGCGTTATGCGTTATGCGTTATGCGTTATGCGTTATGCGTTATGCGTTATGCGTTATGCGTTATGCGTTATGCGTTATGCGTTATGCGTTATGCGTTATGCGTTATGCGTTATGCGTTATGCGTTATGCGTTATGCGTTATGCGTTATGCGTTATGCGTTATGCGTTATGCGTTATGCGTTATGCGTTATGCGTTATGCGTTATGCGTTATGCGTTATGCGTTATGCGTTATGCGTTATGCGTTATGCGTTATGCGTTATGCGTTATGCGTTATGCGTTATGCGTTATGCGTTATGCGTTATGCGTTATGCGTTATGCGTTATGCGTTATGCGTTATGCGTTATGCGTTATGCGTTATGCGTTATGCGTTATGCGTTATGCGTTATGCGTTATGCGTTATGCGTTATGCGTTATGCGTTATGCGTTATGTGTTATGCGTTATGCGTTATCCGTTATGCGTTATCCGTTATGCGTTATGCGTTAAGCGTTATGCGTTATGCGTTATGCGTTATGAGCTATGCGTTAAGCGTTATGCGTTATGCATTATGCGTTATGCGTTATGCGTAATGCGTTATGCGTTATGCGTTATGCGTTATGCGTTATGCGTAATGCGTTATGCGTTATGCGTTATGCGTTATGCGTTATGCGTTATGCGTTATGCGTTATGCGTTATGCGTTAAGCGTTATGCGTTATGCGTTATGCGTTATGGGCTATGCGTTATGCGTTATGCGTTATGCGTTATGCGTTATCCGTTATGCGTTATGCGTTATCCGTTATGCGTTATGCGTTATGCGTTATGCGTTATGCGTTATGCGCTATGCGTTATGCGTTATGCGTTATGCGTTATGCGTTATGCGTTATGCGTTATGCGTTATGCGTTATGCGTTATGCGTTATGCGTTATGCGTTATGCGTTATGCGTTATGCGTTATGCGTTATGCGTTATGCGTTATGCGTTATGCGTTATGCGTTATGCGTTATGCGTTATGCGTTATGCGTTATGCGTTATGCGTTATGCGTTATGCGTTATGCGTTATGCGTTATGCGTTATGCGTTATGCGTTATGCGTTATGCGTTGTGATTTATGCGTTATGCGTTATGCGGTTTGCGTTATGCGTTATGCGTTATGCGTTATGCGTCATGCGTTATGCGTTATGCGTTATGCGTTATGCGTTATGCGTTATGCGTTATGCGTTATGCGTTATGCGTTATGCGTTATGCATTATGCGCTATGCGTTATGCGTTATGCGTTATGCGTTATGCGTTATGCGTTATGCGTTATGCGTTATGCGTTATGCGTTATGCGTTATGCGTTATGCGTTATGCGTTATGCGTTATGCGTTATGCGTTATGCGTTATGCGTTATGCGTTATGCGTTATGCGTTATGCGTTATGCGTTATGCGTTATGCGTTATGCGTTATGCGTTATGCGTTATGCGTTATGCGTTATGCGTTATGCGTTATGCGTTATGCGTTATGCGTTATGCGTTATGCGTTATGCGTTATGCGTTATGCGTTATCCGTTATGCGATATGCGTTATGCGTTATGCGTTATGCGTTATCCGTTATGCGTTATGCGCGATGCGTTATGCGTTAAGCGTTATGGGCTATGCGTTAAGCGTTATGCGTTATGCGTTATGCGTTATGGGTTATGCGTTATGCGTAATTCGTTATGCGTTATGCGTTATGCGATATGCGTTATGCGTTATCCGTTATGCATTATGCGTTATGCGTTATGCGTTATCCGTTATGCGTTATGCGCGATGCGTTATGCGTTATGCGTTATGGGCTATGCGTTATGCGTTATCAGCTATGCGTTAAGCGTTATGCGTTATGCATTATGCGTTATGCGTTATGCGTAATGCGTTATGCGTTATGCGTTATGCGTTATGCGTTATGCGTTATGCGTTATGCGTTATGCGTTATGCGTTATGCGTTATGCGTTATGCGTTATGCGTTATGCGTTATGCGTTATGCGTTAAGCGTTATGCGTTATGCGTTATGCGTTATGCGTTATGCGTTATGCGTTATGCGTTATGCGTTATGCGTTATGCGTTATGCGTTATGCGTTATGCGTTATGCGTTATGCGTTATGCGTTATGCGTTATGCGTTATGCGTTATGCGTTATGCGTTATGCGTTATGCGTTATGCGTTATGCGTTATGCGTTATGCGTTATGCGTTATGCGTTATGCGTTATGCGTTATGCGTTATGCGTTATGCGTTATGCGTTATGCGTTATGCGTTATGCGTTATGCGTTATGCGTTATGCGTTATGCGTTATGCGTTATGCGTTATGCGTTATGCGTTATGCGTTATGCGTTATGCGTTATGCGTTATGCGTTATGCGTTATGCGTTATGCGTTATGCGTTATGCGTTATGCGTTATGCGTTATGCGTTATGCGTTATGCGTTATGCGTTATGCGTTATGCGTTATGCGTTATGCGTTATGCGTTATGCGTTATGCGTTATGCGTTATGCGTTATGCGTTATGCGTTATGCGTTATGCGTTATGCGTTATGCGTTATGTGTTATGCGTTATGCGTTATCCGTTATGCGTTATCCGTTATGCGTTATGCGTTAAGCGTTATGCGTTATGCGTTATGCGTTATGAGCTATGCGTTAAGCGTTATGCGTTATGCATTATGCGTTATGCGTTATGCGTAATGCGTTATGCGTTATGCGTTATGCGTTATGCGTTATGCGTAATGCGTTATGCGTTATGCGTTATGCGTTAAGCGTTATGCGTTATGCGTTATGCGTTATGCGTTAAGCGTTATGCGTTATGCGTTATGCGTTATCCGTTATGCGATATGCGTTATGCGTTATGCGTTATGCGTTATCCGTTATGCGTTATGCGCGATGCGTTATGCGTTAAGCGTTATGGGCTATGCGTTAAGCGTTATGCGTTATGCGTTATGCGTTATGGGTTATGCGTTATGCGTAATTCGTTATGCGTTATGCGTTATGCGATATGCGTTATGCGTTATCCGTTATGCATTATGCGTTATGCGTTATGCGTTATCCGTTATGCGTTATGCGCGATGCGTTATGCGTTATGCGTTA
The DNA here is from genome assembly GCF_051020765.1 of Lasioglossum baleicum. Taxonomy (NCBI): domain Eukaryota; kingdom Metazoa; phylum Arthropoda; class Insecta; order Hymenoptera; family Halictidae; genus Lasioglossum; species Lasioglossum baleicum. Next base: position 49,333 of record NW_027469772.1, on the reverse strand, counting down.
TGGGCTATGCGTTATGCGTTATCAGCTATGCGTTAAGCGTTATGCGTTATGCATTATGCGTTATGCGTTATGCGTAATGCGTTATGCGTTATGCGTTATGCGTTATTTGTTATGCGTTATGCGTTATGCGTTATGCGTTATGCGTTATGCGTTATGCGTTATGCGTTATGCGTTATGCGTTATGCGTTATGCGTTAAGCGTTATGCGTTATGCGTTATGCGTTATGCGTTATGCGTTATGCGTTATGCGTTATGCGTTATGCGTTATGCGTTATGCGTTATGCGTTATGCGTTATGCGTTATGCGTTATGCGTTATGCGTTATGCGTTATGCGTTATGCGTTATGCGTTATGCGTTATGCGTTATGCGTTATGCGTTATGCGTTATGCGTTATGCGTTATGCGTTATGCGTTATGCGTTATGCGTTATGCGTTATGCGTTATGCGTTATGCGTTATGCGTTATGCGTTATGCGTTATGCGTTATGCGTTATGCGTTATGCGTTATGCGTTATGCGTTATGCGTTATGCGTTATGCGTTATGCGTTATGCGTTATGCGTTATGCGTTATGCGTTATGCGTTATGCGTTATGCGTTATGCGTTATGCGTTATGCGTTATGCGTTATGCGTTATGCGTTATGCGTTATGCGTTATGCGTTATGCGTTATGCGTTATGCGTTATGCGTTATGCGTTATGCGTTATGCGTTATGCGTTATGCGTTATGCGTTATGCGTTATGCGTTATGCGTTATGCGTTATGCGTTATGCGTTATGCGTTATGCGTTATGCGTTATGCGTTATGCGTTATGCGTTATGCGTTATGCGTTATGCGTTATGCGTTATGCGTTATGCGTTATGCGTTATGCGTTATGCGTTATGCGTTATGTGTTATGCGTTATGCGTTATCCGTTATGCGTTATCCGTTATGCGTTATGCGTTAAGCGTTATGCGTTATGCGTTATGCGTTATGAGCTATGCGTTAAGCGTTATGCGTTATGCATTATGCGTTATGCGTTATGCGTAATGCGTTATGCGTTATGCGTTATGCGTTATGCGTTATGCGTAATGCGTTATGCGTTATGCGTTATGCGTTATGCGTTATGCGTTATGCGTTATGCGTTATGCGTTAAGCGTTATGCGTTATGCGTTATGCGTTATGGGCTATGCGTTATGCGTTATGCGTTATGCGTTATGCGTTATCCGTTATGCGTTATGCGTTATCCGTTATGCGTTATGCGTTATGCGTTATGCGTTATGCGTTATGCGCTATGCGTTATGCGTTATGCGTTATGCGTTATGCGTTATGCGTTATGCGTTATGCGTTATGCGTTATGCGTTATGCGTTATCCGTTATGCGTTATGCGTTATCCGTTATGCGTTATGCGTTATGCGTTATGCGTTATGCGTTATGCGCTATGCGTTATGCGTTATGCGTTATGCGTTATGCGTTATGCGTTATGCGTTATGCGTTATGCGTTATGCGTTATGCGTTATGCGTTATGCGTTATGCGTTATGCGTTATGCGTTATGCGTTATGCGTTATGCGTTATGCGTTATGCGTTATGCGTTATGCGTTATGCGTTATGCGTTATGCGTTATGCGTTATGCGTTATGCGTTATGCGTTATGCGTTATGCGTTATGCGTTATGCGTTATGCGTTATGCGTTATGCGTTATGCGTTATGCGTTATGCGTTATGCGTTATGCGTTATGCGTTATGCGTTATGCGTTATGCGTTATGCGTTATGCGTTATGCGTTATGCGTTATGCGTTATGCGTTATGCGTTATGCGTTATGCGTTATGCGTTATGCGTTATGCGTTATGCGTTATGCGTTATGCGTTATGCGTTATGCGTTATGCGTTATGCGTTATGCGTTATGCGTTATGCGTTATGCGTTATGCGTTATGCGTTATGCGTTATGCGTTATGCGTTATGCGTTATGCGTTGTGATTTATGCGTTATGCGTTATGCGGTTTGCGTTATGCGTTATGCGTTATGCGTTATGCGTCATGCGTTATGCGTTATGCGTTATGCGTTATGCGTTATGCGTTATGCGTTATGCGTTATGCGTTATGCGTTATGCGTTATGCGTTATGCGTTATGCGTTATGCGTTATGCGTTATGCGTTGTGATTTATGCGTTATGCGTTATGCGGTTTGCGTTATGCGTTATGCGTTATGCGTTATGCGTTATGCGTTAAGCGTTATGCGTTATGCGTTATGCGTTATGGGCTATGCGTTATGCGTTATGCGTTATGCGTTATGCGTTATCCGTTATGCGTTATGCGTTATCCGTTATGCGTTATGCGTTATGCGTTATGCGTTATGCGTTATGCGCTATGCGTTATGCGTTATGCGTTATGCGTTATGCGTTATGCGTTATGCGTTATGCGTTATGCGTTATCCGTTATGCGTTATGCGTTATCCGTTATGCGTTATGCGTTATGCGTTATGCGTTATGCGTTATGCGTTATGCGTTATGCGTTATGCGTTATGCGTTATGCGTTATGCGTTATGCGTTATGCGTTATGCGTTATGCGTTATGCGTTATGCGTTATGCGTTATGCGTTATGCGTTATGCGTTATGCGTTATGCGTTATGCGTTATGCGTTATGCGTTATGCGTTATGCGTTATGCGTTATGCGTTATGCGTTATGCGTTATGCGTTATGCGTTATGCGTTATGCGTTATGCGTTATGCGTTATGCGTTATGCGTTATGCGTTATGCGTTATGCGTTATGCGTTATGCGTTATGCGTTATGCGTTATGCGTTATGCGTTATGCGTTATCCGTTATGCGTTATGCGTTATGCGTTATGCGTTATGCGTTATGCGTTATCCGTTATGCGTTATGCGCGATGCGTTATGCGTTAAGCGTTATGGGCTATGCGTTAAGCGTTATGCGTTATGCGTTATGCGTTATGCGTTATGGGTTATGCGTTATGCGTAATTCGTTATGCGTTATGCGTTATGCGATATGCGTTATGCGTTATCCGTTATGCATTATGCGTTATGCGTTATGCGTTATCCGTTATGCGTTATGCGCGATGCGTTATGCGTTATGCGTTATGGGCTATGCGTTATGCGTTATCAGCTATGCGTTAAGCGTTATGCGTTATGCATTATGCGTTATGCGTTATGCGTAATGCGTTATGCGTTATGCGTTATGCGTTATGCGTTATGCGTTATGCGTTATGCGTTATGCGTTATGCGTTATGCGTTATGCGTTATGCGTTATGCGTTATGCGTTATGCGTTATGCGTTATGCGTTATGCGTTATGCGTTATGCGTTATGCGTTATGCGTTATGCGTTTTGCGTTATGCGTTATCCGTTATGCGTTATGCATTATGCGTTACCCGTTATGCGTTAGGCGTTATGCGTTAAGCGTTATGCGTTATTCGTTATGCGTTATGCGTTATGCGTTATGCGCGATGCGTTATGCGTTATGCGTTATGCGTTATGCGTTATGCGTTATGCGTTATGCGTTATGTGTTATGCGTTATGCGTTATGCGTTATGCGTTATGCGTTATGCGTTATGCGTTATGCGTTATGCGTTATGCGTTATGCGTTATGCGTTATGCGTTATGCGTTATGCGTTATGCGTTATGCGTTATGCGTTATGCGTTATGCGTTATGCGTTAAGCGTTATGGGCTATGCGTTAAGCGTTATGCGTTATGCGTTATGCGTTATGGGTTATGCGTTATGCGTAATTCGTTATGCGTTATGCGTTATGCGATATGCGTTATGCGTTATCCGTTATGCATTATGCGTTATGCGTTATGCGTTATGCGTTATGGGCTATGCGTTATGCGTTAAGCGTTATGGGCTATGCGTTAAGCGTTATGCGTTATGCGTTATGCGTTATGGGTTATGCGTTATGCGTAATTCGTTATGCGTTATGCGTTATGCGATATGCGTTATGCGTTATCCGTTATGCATTATGCGTTATGCGTTATGCGTTATCCGTTATGCGTTATGCGCGATGCGTTATGCGTTATGCGTTATGGGCTATGCGTTATGCGTTATCAGCTATGCGTTAAGCGTTATGCGTTATGCATTATGCGTTATGCGATATGCGTAATGCGTTATGCGTTATGCGTTATGCGTTATGCGTTATGCGTTATGCGTTATGCGTTATGCGTTATGCGTTATGCGTTATGCGTTATGCGTTATGCGTTATGCGTTTTGCGTTATGCGTTATCCGTTATGCGTTATGCGTTATGCGTTATCCGTTATGCGTTATGCGTTATGCGTTATGCGTTATGCGTTATGCGTTATGCGTTAAGCGTTATGCGTTATGCGTTATGCGTTATGCGTTATGCGTTATGCGTTATGCGTTGTGCGTTATGCATTATGCGTTATGCGGTATGCGTTATGCGTTATGCGTTATGCGTTATGCGTTATGCGTTATGCGTTATGCGTTATGCGTTATGCGTTATGCGTTATGCTTTATGCGTTATGCGTTATGCGTCTTGCGTTATCCGTTATGCGTTATGCGTTATGCGTTATGCGTTATGCGTTATGCGTTATGCGTTATGCGTTATGCGTTATGGGTTATGCGTTATGCGTAATTCGTTATGCGTTATGCGTTATGCGATATGCGTTATGCGTAATCCGTTATGCATTATGCGTTATGCGTTATGCGTTATCCGTTATGCGTTATGCGCGATGCGTTATGCGTTATGCGTTATGGGCTATGCGTTATGCGTTATCAGCTATGCGTTAAGCGTTATGCGTTATGCATTATGCGTTATGCGTTATGCGTAATGCGTTATGCGTAATGCGTTATGCGTTATGCGTTATGCGTTATGCGTTATGCGTTATGCGTTATGCGTTATGCGTTATGCGTTATGCGTTGTGCGTTATGCGTTATGCGTTATGCGTTATGCGTTATGCGTTATGCGTTATGCGTTATGCGTTATGCGTTATGCGTTATGCGTTATGCGTTATGGGTTATGGGTTATGCGTTATGCGTTATGCGTTTTGCATTATGAGCTATGCGTTAAGCGTTATGCGTTATGCATTATGCGTTATGCGTTATGCGTAATGCGTTATGCGTTAAGCGTTATGCGTTATGCGTTATGCGTTATGCGTTATGCGTTATGCGTTATGCGTTATGCGTTATGCGTTATGGGCTATGCGTTAAGCGTTATGCGTTATGCATTATGCGTTACGCGTTATGCGTTAGGCGTTATGCGTTAAGCGTTATGCGTTATGCGTTATGCGTTATGCGTTATGCGTTATGCGTTATGCGTTATGCGTTATGCGTTAAGCGTTATGCGTTATGCGTCATGCGTTATGCGTTAAGCGTTATGGGCTATGCGTTAAGCGTTATGCGTTATGCGTTATGCGTTATGGGTTATGCGTTATGCGTAATTCGTTATGCGTTATGCGTTATGCGATATGCGTTATGCGTTATCCGTTATGCATTATGCGTTATGCGTTATGCGTTATGCGTTATGGGCTATGCGTTATGCGTTAAGCGTTATGGGCTATGCGTTAAGCGTTATGCGTTATGCGTTATGCGTTATGGGTTATGCGTTATGCGTAATTCGTTATGCGTTATGCGTTATGCGTTATGCGATATGCGTTATGCGTTATCCGTTATGCATTATGCGTTATGCGTTATGCGTTATCCGTTATGCGTTATGCGCGATGCGTTATGCGTTATGCGTTATGGGCTATGCGTTATGCGTTATCAGCTATGCGTTAAGCGTTATGCGTTATGCATTATGCGTTATGCGTTATGCGTAATGCGTTATGCGTTATGCGTTATGCGTTATGCGTTATGCGTTATGCGTTATGCGTTATGCGTTATGCGTTATGCGTTATGCGTTATGCGTTATGCGTTATGCGTTATGCGTTATGCGTTTTGCGTTATGCGTTATCCGTTATGCGTTATGCGTTATGCGTTATCCGTTATGCGTTATGCGTTATGCGTTATGCGTTATGCGTTATGCGTTATGCGTTAAGCGTTATGCGTTATGCGTTATGCGTTATGCGTTATGCGTTATGCGTTATGCGTTGTGCGTTATGCATTATGCGTTATGCGGTATGCGTTATGCGTTATGCGTTATGCGTTATGCGTTATGCGTTATGCGTTATGCGTTATGCTTTATGCGTTATGCGTTATGCGTCTTGCGTTATCCGTTATGCGTTATGCGTTATGCGTTATGCGTTATGCGTTATGCGTTATGCGTTATGGGTTATGCGTTATGCGTAATTCGTTATGCGTTATGCGATATGCGATATGCGTTATGCGTAATCCGTTATACATTATGCGTTATGCGTTATGCGTTATCCGTTATGCGTTATGCGCGATGCGTTATGCGTTATGCGTTATGGGCTATGCGTTATGCGTTATCAGCTATGCGTTAAGCGTTATGCGTTATGCATTATGCGTTATGCGTTATGCGTAATGCGTTATGCGTAATGCGTTATGCGTTATGCGTTATGCGTTATGCGTTATGCGTTATGCGTTATGCGTTATGCGTTATGCGTTATGCGTTATGCGTTATGCGTTATGCGTTATGCGTTATGCGTTATGCGTTATGCGTTATGCGTTATGCGTTATGCGTTATGGGTTATGGGTTATGCGTTATGCGTTATGCGTTTTGCATTATGAGCTATGCGTTAAGCGTTATGCGTTATGCATTATGCGTTATGCGTTATGCGTAATGCGTTATGCGTTAAGCGTTATGCGTTATGCGTTATGCGTTATGCGTTATGCGTTATGCGTTATGCGTTATGCGTTATGCGTTATGCGTTATGCGTTATGCGTTATGCGTTATGCGTTATGCGTTATGCGTTATGCGTTATGCGTTATGCGTTATGCGTTATGCGTTATGCGTTATGCGTTATGCGTTATGCGTTATGCGTTATGCGTTATGCGTTATGCGTTATGCGTTATGCGTTATGCGTTATGCGTTATGCGTTATGGGTTATGCGTTATGCGTTATTCGTTATGCGCTATGCGTTATGCGTTATGCGTTATCCGTTATGCGTTATGCGTTATGCGTTATGCGTTATGCGTTATCCGTTATGCGTTATGCGCGATGCGTTATGCGTTAAGCGTTATGGGCTAAGCGTTAAGCGTTATGCGTTATGCATTATGCGTTACGCGTTATGCGTTAGGCGTTATGCGTTAAGCGTTATGCGTTATGCGTTATGCGTTATGTGTTATGCGTTATGCGTTATGCGTTATGCGTTATGCGTTATGCGTTATGCGTTATGCGTCATGCGTTATGCGTTATGCGTTATGCTTTGTGCGTTATGCGTTATGCGTTATGCGTTATGCGTTATGCGTTATGCGTTATGCGTTATGCGTTATGCGTTATGCGTTATGCGTTATGCGTTATGCGTTATGCGTTATGCGTTATGCGTTATGCGTTATGCGTTATGCGTTATGCGTTATGCGTTATGCGTTATGCGTTATGCGTTATGCGTTATGCGTTATGCGTTATGCGTTATGCGTTATGCGTTATGCGTTATGCGTTATGCGTTATGCGTTATGCGTTATGCGTTATGCGTTATGCGTTATGCGTTATGCGTTATGCGTTATGCGTTATGCGTTATGCGTTATGCGTTATGCGTTATGCGTTGTGATTTATGCGTTATGCGTTATGCGGTTTGCGTTATGCGTTATGCGTTATGCGTTATGCGTCATGCGTTATGCGTTATGCGTTATGCGTTATGCGTTATGCGTTATGCGTTATGCGTTATGCGTTATGCGTTATGCGTTATGCGTTATGCGTTATGCGTTATGCGTTATGCGTTATGCGTTATGCGTTATGCGTTATGCGTTATGCGTTATGCGTTGTGATTTATGCGTTATGCGTTATGCGGTTTGCGTTATGCGTTATGCGTTATGCGTTATGCGTTATGCGTTAAGCGTTATGCGTTATGCGTTATGCGTTATGGGCTATGCGTTATGCGTTATGCGTTATGCGTTATGCGTTATGCGTTATCCGTTATGCGTTATGCGTTATCCGTTATGCGTTATGCGTTATGCGTTATGCGTTATGCGTTATGCGCTATGCGTTATGCGTTATGCGTTATGCGTTATGCGTTATGCGTTATGCGTTATGCGTTATGCGTTATCCGTTATGCGTTATGCGTTATCCGTTATGCGTTATGCGTTATGCGTTATGCGTTATGCGTTATGCGTTATGCGTTATGCGTTATGCGTTATGCGTTATGCGTTATGCGTTATGCGTTATGCGTTATGCGTTATGCGTTATGCGTTATGCGTTATGCGTTATGCGTTATGCGTTATGCGTTATGCGTTATGCGTTATGCGTTATGCGTTATGCGTTATCCGTTATGCGTTATGCGTTATCCGTTATGCGTTATGCGTTATGCGTTATGCGTTATGCGTTATGCGCTATGCGTTATGCGTTATGCGTTATGCGTTATGCGTTATGCGTTATGCGTTATGCGTTATGCGTTATCCGTTATGCGTTATGCGTTATCCGTTATGCGTTATGCGTTATGCGTTATGCGTTATGCGTTATGCGTTATGCGTTATGCGTTATGCGTTATGCGTTATGCGTTATGCGTTATGCGTTATGCGTTATGCGTTATGCGTTATGCGTTATGCGTTATGCGTTATGCGTTATGCGTTATGCGTTATGCGTTATGCGTTATGCGTTATGCGTTATCCGTTATGCGTTATGCGTTATCCGTTATGCGTTATGCGTTATGCGTTATGCGTTATGCGTTATGCGTTATGCGTTATGCGTTATGCGTTATGCGTTATGCGTTATGCGTTATGCGTTATGCGTTATGCGTTAAGCGTTATGCGTTATGCGTTATGCGTTATGGGCTATGCGTTATGCGTTATGCGTTATGCGTTATGCGTTATCCGTTATGCGTTATGCGTTATCCGTTATGCGTTATGCGTTATGCGTTATCCGTTATGCGTTATGCGTTATGCGTTATGCGTTATGCGTTATGCGTTATGCGTTATGCGTTATGCGTTATGCGTTATGCGTTATGCGTTATGCGTTATGCGTTATGCGTTATGCGTTATGCGTTATGCGTTATGCGCGATGCGTTATGCGTTATGCGTTATGGGCTATGCGTTATGCGTTATCAGCTATGCGTTAAGCGTTATGCGTTATGCATTATGCGTTATGCGTTATGCGTAATGCGTTATGCGTAATGCGTTATGCGTTATGCGTTATGCGTTATGCGTTATGCGTTATGCGTTATGCGTTATGCGTTATGCGTTATGCGTTGTGCGTTATGCGTTATGCGTTATGCGTTATGCGTTATGCGTTATGCGTTATGCGTTATGCGTTATGCGTTATGCGTTATGCGTTATGGGTTATGGGTTATGCGTTATGCGTTATGCGTTTTGCATTATGAGCTATGCGTTAAGCGTTATGCGTTATGCATTATGCGTTATGCGTTATGCGTAATGCGTTATGCGTTAAGCGTTATGCGTCATGCGTTATGCGTTATGCGTTATGCGTTATGCGTTATGCGTTATGCGTTATGCGTTATGGGCTATGCGTTAAGCGTTATGCGTTATGCATTATGCGTTACGCGTTATGCGTTAGGCGTTATGCGTTAAGCGTTATGCGTTATGCGTTATGCGTTATGCGTTATGCGTTATGCGTTATGCGTTATGCGTTATGCGTTAAGCGTTATGCGTTATGCGTCATGCGTTATGCGTTAAGCGTTATGGGCTATGCGTTAAGCGTTATGCGTTATGCGTTATGCGTTATGGGTTATGCGTTATGCGTAATTCGTTATGCGTTATGCGTTATGCGATATGCGTTATGCGTTATCCGTTATGCATTATGCGTTATGCGTTATGCGTTATGCGTTATGGGCTATGCGTTATGCGTTAAGCGTTATGGGCTATGCGTTAAGCGTTATGCGTTATGCGTTATGCGTTATGGGTTATGCGTTATGCGTAATTCGTTATGCGTTATGCGTTATGCGTTATGCGATATGCGTTATGCGTTATCCGTTATGCATTATGCGTTATGCGTTATGCGTTATCCGTTATGCGTTATGCGCGATGCGTTATGCGTTATGCGTTATGGGCTATGCGTTATGCGTTATCAGCTATGCGTTAAGCGTTATGCGTTATGCATTATGCGTTATGCGTTATGCGTAATGCGTTATGCGTTATGCGTTATGCGTTATGCGTTATGCGTTATGCGTTATGCGTTATGCGTTATGCGTTATGCGTTATGCGTTATGCGTTATGCGTTATGCGTTATGCGTTTTGCGTTATGCGTTATCCGTTATGCGTTATGCGTTATGCGTTATCCGTTATGCGTTATGCGTTATGCGTTATGCGTTATGCGTTATGCGTTATGCGTTAAGCGTTATGCGTTATGCGTTATGCGTTATGCGTTATGCGTTATGCGTTATGCGTTGTGCGTTATGCATTATGCGTTATGCGGTATGCGTTATGCGTTATGCGTTATGCGTTATGCGTTATGCGTTATGCGTTATGCGTTATGCGTTATGCTTTATGCGTTATGCGTTATGCGTCTTGCGTTATCCGTTATGCGTTATGCGTTATGCGTTATGCGTTATGCGTTATGCGTTATGCGTTATGGGTTATGCGTTATGCGTAATTCGTTATGCGTTATGCGATATGCGATATGCGTTATGCGTAATCCGTTATACATTATGCGTTATGCGTTATGCGTTATCCGTTATGCGTTATGCGCGATGCGTGATGCGTTATGCGTTATGCGTTATGGGCTATGCGTTATGCGTTATCAGCTATGCGTTAAGCGTTATGCGTTATGCATTATGCGTTATGCGTTATGCGTAATGCGTTATGCGTAATGCGTTATGCGTTATGCGTTATGCGTTATGCGTTATGCGTTATGCGTTATGCGTTATGCGTTATGCGTTATGCGTTATGCGTTATGCGTTATGCGTTATGCGTTATGCGTTATGCGTTATGCGTTATGCGTTATGCGTTATGCGTTATGCGTTATGCGTTATGGGTTATGGGTTATGCGTTATGCGTTATGCGTTTTGCATTATGAGCTATGCGTTAAGCGTTATGCGTTATGCATTATGCGTTATGCGTTATGCGTAATGCGTTATGCGTTAAGCGTTATGCGTTATGCGTTATGCGTTATGCGTTATGCGTTATGCGTTATGCGTTATGCGTTATGCGTTATGCGTTATGCGTTATGGGCTATGCGTTAAGCGTTATGCGTTATGCATTATGCGTTACGCGTTATGCGTTAGGCGTTATGCGTTAAGCGTTATGCGTTATGCGTTATGCGTTATGCGTTATGCGTTATGCGTTATGCGTTATGCGTTATGCGTTATGCGTTATGCGTTATGCGTTATGCGTTATGCGTTATGCGTTATGCGTTATGCGTTATGCGTTATGCGTTATGCGTTATGCGTTATGCGTTATGCGTTATGCGTTATGCGTTATGCGTTATGCGTTATGCGTTATGCGTTATGCGTTATGCGTTATGCGTTATGCGTTATGCGTTATGCGTTATGCGTTATGCGTTATGCGTTATGCGTTATGCGTTATGCGTTATGCGTTATGGGTTATGCGTTATGCGTTATTCGTTATGCGCTATGCGTTATGCGTTATGCGTTATCCGTTATGCGTTATGCGTTATGCGTTATGCGTTATGCGTTATCCGTTATGCGTTATGCGCGATGCGTTATGCGTTAAGCGTTATGGGCTAAGCGTTAAGCGTTATGCGTTATGCATTATGCGTTACGCGTTATGCGTTAGGCGTTATGCGTTAAGCGTTATGCGTTATGCGTTATGCGTTATGTGTTATGCGTTATGCGTTATGCGTTATGCGTTATGCGTTATGCGTTATGCGTTATGCGTTATGCGTCATGCGTTATGCGTTATGCGTTATGCTTTGTGCGTTATGCGTTATGCGTTATGCGTTATGCGTTATGCGTTATGCGTTATGCGTTATGCGTTATGCGTTATGCGTTATGCGTTATGCGTTATGCGTTATGCGTTATGCGTTATGCGTTATGCGTTATGCGTTATGCGTTATGCGTTATGCGTTATGCGTTATGCGTTATGCGTTATGCGTTATGCGTTATGCGTTATGCGTTATGCGTTATGCGTTATGCGTTATGCGTTATGCGTTATGCGTTATGCGTTATGCGTTATGCGTTATGCGTTATGCGTTATGCGTTATGCGTTATGCGTTATGCGTTATGCGTTATGCGTTATGCGTTATGCGTTATGCGTTATGCGTTATGCGTTGTGATTTATGCGTTATGCGTTATGCGGTTTGCGTTATGCGTTATGCGTTATGCGTTATGCGTCATGCGTTATGCGTTATGCGTTATGCGTTATGCGTTATGCGTTATGCGTTATGCGTTATGCGTTATGCGTTATGCGTTATGCGTTATGCGTTATGCGTTATGCGTTATGCGTTATGCGTTATGCGTTATGCGTTATGCGTTATGCGTTATGCGTTGTGATTTATGCGTTATGCGTTATGCGGTTTGCGTTATGCGTTATGCGTTATGCGTTATGCGTTATGCGTTAAGCGTTATGCGTTATGCGTTATGCGTTATGGGCTATGCGTTATGCGTTATGCGTTATGCGTTATGCGTTATGCGTTATCCGTTATGCGTTATGCGTTATCCGTTATGCGTTATGCGTTATGCGTTATGCGTTATGCGTTATGCGCTATGCGTTATGCGTTATGCGTTATGCGTTATGCGTTATGCGTTATGCGTTATGCGTTATGCGTTATCCGTTATGCGTTATGCGTTATCCGTTATGCGTTATGCGTTATGCGTTATGCGTTATGCGTTATGCGTTATGCGTTATGCGTTATGCGTTATGCGTTATGCGTTATGCGTTATGCGTTATGCGTTATGCGTTATGCGTTATGCGTTATGCGTTATGCGTTATGCGTTATGCGTTATGCGTTATGCGTTATGCGTTATGCGTTATGCGTTATGCGTTATCCGTTATGCGTTATGCGTTATCCGTTATGCGTTATGCGTTATGCGTTATGCGTTATGCGCTATGCGTTATGCGTTATGCGTTATGCGTTATGCGTTATGCGTTATGCGTTATGCGTTATGCGTTATCCGTTATGCGTTATGCGTTATCCGTTATGCGTTATGCGTTATGCGTTATGCGTTATGCGTTATGCGTTATGCGTTATGCGTTATGCGTTATGCGTTATGCGTTATGCGTTATGCGTTATGCGTTATGCGTTATGCGTTATGCGTTATGCGTTATGCGTTATGCGTTATGCGTTATGCGTTATGCGTTATGCGTTATGCGTTATCCGTTATGCGTTATGCGTTATCCGTTATGCGTTATGCGTTATGCGTTATGCGTTATGCGTTATGCGTTATGCGTTATGCGTTATGCGTTATGCGTTATGCGTTATGCGTTATGCGTTATGCGTTAAGCGTTATGCGTTATGCGTTATGCGTTATGGGCTATGCGTTATGCGTTATGCGTTATGCGTTATGCGTTATCCGTTATGCGTTATGCGTTATCCGTTATGCGTTATGCGTTATGCGTTATCCGTTATGCGTTATGCGTTATGCGTTATGCGTTATGCGTTATGCGTTATGCGTTATGCGTTATGCGTTATGCGTTATGCGTTATGCGTTATGCGTTATGCGTTATGCGTTATGCGTTATGCGTTATGCGCTATGCGTTATGCGTTATGCGTTATGCGTTATGCGTTATGCGTTATGCGTTATGCGTTATGCGTTATCCGTTATGCGTTATGCGTTATCCGTTATGCGTTATGCGTTATGCGTTATGCGTTATGCGTTATGCGTTATGCGTTATGCGTTATGCGTTATGCGTTATGCGTTATGCGTTATGCGTTATGCGTTATGCGTTATGCGTTATGCGTTATGCGTTATGCGTTAAGCGTTATGGGCTATGCGTTAAGCGTTATGCGTTATGCGTTATGCGTTATGGGTTATGCGTTATGCGTAATTCGTTATGCGTTATGCGTTATGCGATATGCGTTATGCGTTATCCGTTATGCATTATGCGTTATGCGTTATGCGTTATGCGTTATGGGCTATGCGTTATGCGTTAAGCGTTATGGGCTATGCGTTAAGCGTTATGCGTTATGCGTTATGCGTTATGGGTTATGCGTTATGCGTAATTCGTTATGCGTTATGCGTTATGCGATATGCGTTATGCGTTATCCGTTATGCATTATGCGTTATGCGTTATGCGTTATCCGTTATGCGTTATGCGCGATGCGTTATGCGTTATGCGTTATGGGCTATGCGTTATGCGTTATCAGCTATGCGTTAAGCGTTATGCGTTATGCATTATGCGTTATGCGATATGCGTAATGCGTTATGCGTTATGCGTTATGCGTTATGCGTTATGCGTTATGCGTTATGCGTTATGCGTTATGCGTTATGCGTTATGCGTTATGCGTTATGCGTTATGCGTTATGCGTTATGCGTTATGCGTTATGCGTTTTGCGTTATGCGTTATCCGTTATGCGTTATGCGTTATGCGTTATCCGTTATGCGTTATGCGTTATGCGTTATGCGTTATGCGTTATGCGTTATGCGTTAAGCGTTATGCGTTATGCGTTATGCGTTATGCGTTATGCGTTATGCGTTATGCGTTGTGCGTTATGCATTATGCGTTATGCGGTATGCGTTATGCGTTATGCGTTATGCGTTATGCGTTATGCGTTATGCGTTATGCGTTATGCGTTATGCGTTATGCTTTATGCGTTATGCGTTATGCGTCTTGCGTTATCCGTTATGCGTTATGCGTTATGCGTTATGCGTTATGCGTTATGCGTTATGCGTTATGCGTTATGGGTTATGCGTTATGCGTAATTCGTTATGCGTTATGCGTTATGCGATATGCGTTATGCGTAATCCGTTATGCATTATGCGTTATGCGTTATGCGTTATCCGTTATGCGTTATGCGCGATGCGTTATGCGTTATGCGTTATGGGCTATGCGTTATGCGTTATCAGCTATGCGTTAAGCGTTATGCGTTATGCATTATGCGTTATGCGTTATGCGTAATGCGTTATGCGTAATGCGTTATGCGTTATGCGTTATGCGTTATGCGTTATGCGTTATGCGTTATGCGTTATGCGTTATGCGTTATGCGTTATGCGTTATGCGTTATGCGTTATGCGTTATGCGTTATGCGTTATGCGTTATGCGTTATGCGTTATGCGTTATGGGTTATGGGTTATGCGTTATGCGTTATGCGTTTTGCATTATGAGCTATGCGTTAAGCGTTATGCGTTATGCATTATGCGTTATGCGTTATGCGTAATGCGTTATGCGTTAAGCGTTATGCGTTATGCGTTATGCGTTATGCGTTATGCGTTATGCGTTATGCGTTATGCGTTATGCGTTATGGGCTATGCGTTAAGCGTTATGCGTTATGCATTATGCGTTACGCGTTATGCGTTAGGCGTTATGCGTTAAGCGTTATGCGTTATGCGTTATGCGTTATGCGTTATGCGTTATGCGTTATGCGTTATGCGTTATGCGTTATGCGTTATGCTTTATGCGTTATGCGTTATGCGTCTTGCGTTATCCGTTATGCGTTATGCGTTATGCGTTATGGGTTATGCGTTATGCGTAATTCGTTATGCGTTATGCGTTATGCGATATGCGTTATGCGTAATCCGTTATGCATTATGCGTTATGCGTTATGCGTTATCCGTTATGCGTTATGCGCGATGCGTTATGCGTTATGCGTTATGGGCTATGCGTTATGCGTTATCAGCTATGCGTTAAGCGTTATGCGTTATGCATTATGCGTTATGCGTTATGCGTAATGCGTTATGCGTTATGCGTTATGCGTTATGCGTTATGCGTTATGCGTTATGCGTTATGCGTTATGCGTTATGCGTTATGCGTTATGCGTTATGCGTTATGCGTTATGCGTTATGCGTTATGCGTTATGCGTTATGCGTTATGCGTTATGCGTTATGCGTTATGTGTTATGCGTTATGCGTTATCCGTTATGCGTTATCCGTTATGCGTTATGCGTTAAGCGTTATGCGTTATGCGTTATGCGTTATGCGTTATGCGTTATGCGTTATGCGTTATGGGTTATGGGTTATGCGTTATGCGTTATGCGTTATGCGTTATGAGCTATGCGTTAAGCGTTATGCGTTATGCATTATGCGTTATGCGTTATGCGTAATGCGTTATGCGTTAAGCGTTATGCGTTATGCGTTATGCGTTATGCGTTATGCGTTATGCGTTATGCGTTATGCGTTATGCGTTATGCGTTATGCGTTATGCGTTATGCGTTATGCGTTATGGGCTATGCGTTAAGCGTTATGCGTTATGCATTATGCGTTACGCGTTATGCGTTAGGCGTTATGCGTTAAGCGTTATGCGTTATGCGTTATGCGTTATGTGTTATGCGTTATGCGTTATGCGTTATGCGTTATGCGTTATGCGTTATGCGTTATGCGTTATGCGTTATGCGTTATGCGTTATGCGTTAAGCGTTATGCGTTATGCGTTATGCGTTATGCGTTATGCGTTATGCGTTATGCGTTATGCGTTATGCGTTATGCGTTATGCGTTATGCGTTATGCGTTATGCGTTATGCGTTATGCGTTATGCGTTATGCGTTATGCGTTATGCGTTATGCGTTATGCGTTATGCGTTATGCGTTATGCGTTATGCGATATGCGTTATGCGTAATCCGTTATGCATTATGCGTTATGCGTTATGCGTTATCCGTTATGCGTTATGCGCGATGCGTTATGCGTTATGCGTTATGGGCTATGCGTTATGCGTTATCAGCTATGCGTTAAGCGTTATGCGTTATGCATTATGCGTTATGCGTTATGCGTAATGCGTTATGCGTAATGCGTTATGCGTTATGCGTTATGCGTTATGCGTTATGCGTTATGCGTTATGCGTTATGCGTTATGCGTTATGCGTTATGCGTTATGCGTTATGCGTTATGCGTTATGCGTTATGCGTTATGCGTTATGCGTTATGCGTTATGCGTTATGCGTTATGCGTTATGCGTTATGCGTTATGGGTTATGGGTTATGCGTTATGCGTTATGCGTTTTGCATTATGAGCTATGCGTTAAGCGTTATGCGTTATGCATTATGCGTTATGCGTTATGCGTAATGCGTTATGCGTTAAGCGTTATGCGTTATGCGTTATGCGTTATGCGTTATGCGTTATGCGTTATGCGTTATGCGTTATGCGTTATGCGTTATGCGTTATGGGCTATGCGTTAAGCGTTATGCGTTATGCATTATGCGTTACGCGTTATGCGTTAGGCGTTATGCGTTAAGCGTTATGCGTTATGCGTTATGCGTTATGCGTTATGCGTTATGCGTTATGCGTTATGCGTTATGCGTTATGCTTTATGCGTTATGCGTTATGCGTCTTGCGTTATCCGTTATGCGTTATGCGTTATGCGTTATGGGTTATGCGTTATGCGTAATTCGTTATGCGTTATGCGTTATGCGATATGCGTTATGCGTAATCCGTTATGCATTATGCGTTATGCGTTATGCGTTATCCGTTATGCGTTATGCGCGATGCGTTATGCGTTATGCGTTATGGGCTATGCGTTATGCGTTATCAGCTATGCGTTATGCATTATGCGTTATGCGTTATGCGTAATGCGTTATGCGTTATGCGTTATGCGTTATGCGTTATGCGTTATGCGTTATGCGTTATGCGTTATGCGTTATGCGTTATGCGTTATGCGTTATGCGTTATGCGTTATGCGTTATGCGTTATGCGTTATGCGTTATGCGTTATGCGTTATGCGTTATGCGTTATGCGTTATGCGTTATGCGTTATCCGTTATGCGTTATCCGTTATGCGTTATGCGTTAAGCGTTATGCGTTATGCGTTATGCGTTATGCGTTATGCGTTATGCGTTATGCGTTATGCGTTATGCGTTATGCGTTATGCGTTATGCGTTATGCGTTATGCGTTATGCGTTATGCGTTATGCGTTATGCGTTATGCGTTATGCGTTATGCGTTATGCGTTATGCGTTATGCGTTATGCGTTATGCGTTATGCGTTATGCGTTATGCGTTATGCGTTATGCGTTATGCGTTATGCGTTATGCGTTATGCGTTATGCGTTATGCGTTATGCGTTATGCGTTATGCGTTATGCGTTATGCGTTATGCGTTATGCGTTATGCGTTATGCGTTATGCGTTATGCGTTATGCGTTATGCGTTATGCGTTATGCGTTATGCGTTATGCGTTATGCGTTATGCGTTATGCGTTATGCGTTATGCGTTATGCGTTATGCGTTATGCGTTATGCGTTATGCGTTATGCGTTATGCGTTATGCGTTATGCGTTATGCGTTATGCGTTATGCGTTATGCGTTATGCGTTATGCGTTATGCGTTATGCGTTATGCGTTATGCGTTATGCGTTATGCGTTATGCGTTATGCGTTATGCGTTATGCGTTATGCGTTATGCGTTATGCGTTATGCGTTATGCGTTATGCGTTATGCGTTATGCGTTATGCGTTATGCGTTATGCGTTATGCGTTATGCGTTATGCGTTATGCGTTATGCGTTATGCGTTATGCGTTATGCGTTATGCGTTATGCGTTATGCGTTATGCGTTATGCGTTATGTGTTATGCGTTATGCGTTATCAGCTATGCGTTAAGCGTTATGCGTTATGCATTATGCGTTATGCGTTATGCGTTATGCGTTATGCGTTATGCGTTATGCGTTATGCGTTATGCGTTATGCGTTATGCGTTATGCGTTATGCGTTATGCGTTATGCGTTATGCGTTATGTGTTATGCGTTATGCGTTATGCGTTATGCGTTATGCGTTATGCGATATGTGTTATGCGTTATGCGTTATCCGTTATGCGTTATCCGTTATGCGTTATGCGTTAAGCGTTATGCGTTATGCGTTATGAGCTATGCGTTAAGCGTTATGCGTTATGCATTATGCGTTATGCGTTATGCGTAATGCGTTATGCGTTAAGCGTTATGCGTTATGCGTTATGCGTTATGCGTTATGCGTTATGCGTTATGCGTTATGCGTTATGCGTTATGCGTTATCCGTTATGCGTTATGCGTTATGCGTTATGCGTTATGCGTTATGCGTTATGCGTTATGCGTTATGGGTTATGGGTTATGCGTTATGCGTTATGCGTTATGCGTTATGCGTTATGCGTTATGCGTTATGCGTTATGCGTTATGCGTTATGCGTTATGCGTTATGCGTTATGCGTTATGCGTTATGCGTTATGCGTTATGGGTAATGCGTTATGCGTTATGCGTTATGCGTTATGCGTTATGCGTTAAGCGTTATGCGTTATGCGTTATGCGTTATGCGTTATGCGTTATGCGTTATGCGTTATGCGTTATGCGTTATGCGTTATGCGTTATGCGTTATGCGTTATGCGTTATGCGTTATGCGTTATGCGTTATGCGTTATGCGTTATGCGTTATGCGTTATGCGTTATGCGTTATGCGTTATCCGTTATGCGTTATGCGTTATCCGTTGTGCGTTATGCGTTATGCGTTATGCGTTATGCGTTATGCGTTATGCGTTATGCGTTATGCGTTATGCGTTATGCGTTATGCGTTATGCGTTATGCGTTATGCGTTATGCGTTATGCGTTAAGCGTTATGCGTTATGCGTTATGCGGTATGTGTTATGCGTTATGCGTTATGCGTTATGCGTTATGCGTTATGCGTTATGGGTTATGCGTTATGCGTTATTCGTTATGCGCTATGCGTTATGCGTTATGCGTTATCCGTTATGCGTTATGCGTTATGCGATATGCGTTATGCGTTATGCGTTATGCGTTATGCGTTATGCGTTATGCGTTATGCGTTATGCGTTATGCGTTATGCGTTAAGCGTTATGCGTTATGCGTTATGCGTTATGCGTTATGCGTTATGCGTTATGCGTTATGCGTTATGCGTTATGCGTTATGCGTTATGGGTTATGGGTTATGCGTTATGCGTTATGCGTTATGCGTTATGCGTTATGCGTTATGCGTTATGCGTTATGCGTTATGCGTTATGCGTTATGCGTAATGCGTTATGGGTAATGCGTTATGCGTTATGCGTTATGCGTTATGCGTTATGCGTTAAGCGTTATGCGTTATGCGTTATGCGTTATGCGTTATGCGTTATGCGTTATGCGTTATGCGTTATGCGTTATGCGTTATGCGTTATGCGTTATGCGTTATGCGTTATCCGTTATGCGTTATGCGTTATCCGTTGTGCGTTATGCGTTATGCGTTATGCGTTATGCGTTATGCGTTATGCGTTATGCGTTATGCGTTATGCGTTATGCGTTATGCGTTATGCGTTATGCGTTATGCGTTATGCGTTATGCGTTATGCGTTATGCGTTATGCGTTATGCGTTATGCGTTATGCGTTATGCGTTAAGCGTTATGCGTTATGCGTTATGCGGTATGTGTTATGCGTTATGCGTTATGCGTTATGCGTTATGCGTTATGCGTTATGCGTTATGGGTTATGCGTTATGCGTTATTCGTTATGCGCTATGCGTTATGCGTTATGCGTTATCCGTTATGCGTTATGCGTTATGCGATATGCGTTATGCGTTATGCGTTATGCGTTATGCGTTATGCGTTATGCGTTATGCGTTATGCGTTATGCGTTATGCGTTATGCGTTATGCGTTATGCGTTATGCGTTATGCGTTATGCGTTATGCGTTATGCGTTATGCGTTATGCGTTATGTGTTATGCGTTATGCGTTATCCGTTATGCGTTATCCGTTATGCGTTATGCGTTAAGCGTTATGCGTTATGCGTTATGCGTTATGCGTTATGCGTTATGGGTTATGGGTTATGCGTTATGCGTTATGCGTTATGCGTTATGAGCTATGCGTTAAGCGTTATGCGTTATGCATTATGCGTTATGCGTTATGCGTAATGCGTTATGCGTTATGGGTTATGCGTTATGCGTTATGCATTATGCGTTACGCGTTATGCGTTAGGCGTTATGCGTTAAGCGTTATGCGTTATGCGTTATGCGTTATGCGTTATGCGCGATGCGTTATGCGTTATGCGTTATGCGTTATGCGTTATGCGTTATGTGTTATGCGTTATGCGTTATCAGCTATGCGTTAAGCGTTATGCGTTATGCATTATGCGTTATGCGTTATGCGTTATGCGTTATGCGTTATGCGTTATGCGTTATGCGTTATGCGTTATGCGTTATGCGTTATGCGTTATGCGTTATGCGTTATGCGTTATGCGTTATGTGTTATGCGTTATGCGTTATGCGTTATGCGTTATGCGTTATGCGATATGTGTTATGCGTTATGCGTTATCCGTTATGCGTTATCCGTTATGCGTTATGCGTTAAGCGTTATGCGTTATGCGTTATGAGCTATGCGTTAAGCGTTATGCGTTATGCATTATGCGTTATGCGTTATGCGTAATGCGTTATGCGTTAAGCGTTATGCGTTATGCGTTATGCGTTATGCGTTATGCGTTATGCGTTATGCGTTATGCGTTATGCGTTATGCGTTATGCGTTATGCGTTATGCGTTATGCGTTATGCGTTATGCGTTATGGGTTATGGGTTATGCGTTATGCGTTATGCGTTATGCGTTATGCGTTATGCGTTATGCGTTATGCGTTATGCGTTATGCGTTATGCGTTATGCGTTATGCGTAATGCGTTATGCGTTATGGGTTATGCGTTATGCGTTATGCATTATGCGTTACGCGTTATGCGTTAGGCGTTATGCGTTAAGCGTTATGCGTTATGCGTTATGCGTTATGCGTTATGCGCGATGCGTTATGCGTTATGCGTTATGCGTTATGCGTTATGCGTTATGTGTTATGCGTTATGCGTTATCAGCTATGCGTTAAGCGTTATGCGTTATGCATTATGCGTTATGCGTTATGCGTTATGCGTTATGCGTTATGCGTTATGCGTTATGCGTTATGCGTTATGCGTTATGCGTTATGCGTTATGCGTTATGCGTTATGCGTTATGCGTTATGTGTTATGCGTTATGCGTTATGCGTTATGCGTTATGCGTTATGCGATATGTGTTATGCGTTATGCGTTATCCGTTATGCGTTATCCGTTATGCGTTATGCGTTAAGCGTTATGCGTTATGCGTTATGAGCTATGCGTTAAGCGTTATGCGTTATGCATTATGCGTTATGCGTTATGCGTAATGCGTTATGCGTTAAGCGTTATGCGTTATGCGTTATGCGTTATGCGTTATGCGTTATGCGTTATGCGTTATGCGTTATGCGTTATGCGTTATGCGTTATGCGTTATGCGTTATGCGTTATGCGTTATGGGTTATGGGTTATGCGTTATGCGTTATGCGTTATGCGTTATGCGTTATGCGTTATGCGTTATGCGTTATGCGTTATGCGTTATGCGTTATGCGTTATGCGTTATGCGTTATGCGTTATGCGTTATGCGTTATGGGTAATGCGTTATGCGTTATGCGTTATGCGTTATGCGTTATGCGTTAAGCGTTATGCGTTATGCGTTATGCGTTATGCGTTATGCGTTATGCGTTATGCGTTATGCGTTATGCGTTATGCGTTATGCGTTATGCGTTATGCGTTATGCGTTATGCGTTATGCGTTATGCGTTATGCGTTATGCGTTATCCGTTATGCGTTATGCGTTATCCGTTGTGCGTTATGCGTTATGCGTTATGCGTTATGCGTTATGCGTTATGCGTTATGCGTTATGCGTTATGCGTTATGCGTTATGCGTTATGCGTTATGCGTTATGCGTTATGCGTTATGCGTTATGCGTTATGCGTTATGCGTTATGCGTTAAGCGTTATGCGTTATGCGTTATGCGTTATGCGTTATGCGTTATGCGTTATGCGTTATGCGTTATGCGTTATGCGTTATGCGTTATGGGTTATGGGTTATGCGTTATGCGTTATGCGTTATGCGTTATGCGTTATGCGTTATGCGTTATGCGTTATGCGTTATGCGTTATGCGTTATGCGTTATGCGTTATGCGTTATGCGTTATGCGTTATGCGTTATGCGTTATGCGTTATGCGTTATGCGTAATGCGTTATGGGTAATGCGTTATGCGTTATGCGTTATGCGTTATGCGTTATGCGTTAAGCGTTATGCGTTATGCGTTATGCGTTATGCGTTATGCGTTATGCGTTATGCGTTATGCGTTATGCGTTATGCGTTATGCGTTATGCGTTATGCGTTATGCGTTATCCGTTATGCGTTATGCGTTATCCGTTGTGCGTTATGCGTTATGCGTTATGCGTTATGCGTTATGCGTTATGCGTTATGCGTTATGCGTTATGCGTTATGCGTTATGCGTTATGCGTTATGCGTTATGCGTTATGCGTTATGCGTTATGCGTTATGCGTTATGCGTTATGCGTTATGCGTTATGCGTTATGCGTTATGCGTTATGCGTTATGCGTTATGCGTTATGCGTTAAGCGTTATGCGTTATGCGTTATGCGGTATGTGTTATGCGTTATGCGTTATGCGTTATGCGTTATGCGTTATGCGTTATGGGTTATGCGTTATGCGTTATTCGTTATGCGCTATGCGTTATGCGTTATGCGTTATCCGTTATGCGTTATGCGTTATGCGATATGCGTTATGCGTTATGCGTTATGCGTTATGCGTTATGCGTTATGCGTTATGCGTTATGCGTTATGCGTTATGCGTTATGCGTTATGCGTTATGCGTTATGCGTTATGCGTTATGCGTTATGCGTTATGCGTTATGCGTTATGCGTTATGCGTTATGCGTTATGCGTTATGTGTTATGCGTTATGCGTTATCCGTTATGCGTTATCCGTTATGCGTTATGCGTTAAGCGTTATGCGTTATGCGTTATGCGTTATGCGTTATGCGTTATGGGTTATGGGTTATGCGTTATGCGTTATGCGTTATGCGTTATGAGCTATGCGTTAAGCGTTATGCGTTATGCATTATGCGTTATGCGTTATGCGTAATGCGTTATGCGTTATGGGTTATGCGTTATGCGTTATGCATTATGCGTTACGCGTTATGCGTTAGGCGTTATGCGTTAAGCGTTATGCGTTATGCGTTATGCGTTATGCGTTATGCGCGATGCGTTATACGCTATGCGTTATGCGTTATGCGTTATGCGTTATGCGTTATGCGTTATGCGTTATGCGTTATGTGTTATGCGTTATGCGTTATGCATTATGCGTTATGCGTTATGCGTTATGCGTTATGGGCTATGCGTTATGCGTTATCAGCTATGCGTTAAGCGTTATGCGTTATGCATTATGCGTTATGCGTTATGCGTTATGGGTTATGCGTTATGCGTTATGCATTATGCGTTACCCGTTATGCGTTAGGCGTTATGCGTTAAGCGTTATGCGTTATGCGTTATGCGTTATGCGTTATGCGTTATGCGCGATGCGTTATGCGTTATGCGTTATGCGTTATGCGTTATGCGTTATGTGTTATGCGTTATGCGTTATGCGTTATGCGTTATGCGTTATGCGTTATGCGTTATGCGTTATGCGTTATGCGTTATGCGTTATGCGTTATGCGTTATGCGTTATGCGTTATGCGTTATGCGTTATGCGTTATGCGTTATGCGTTATGCGTTATGCGTCATGCGTTATCCGTTATGCGTTATGCGTTATGCGTAATGCGTTATGCGTTAAGCGTTATGCGTTATGCATTATGCGTTATGCGTTATGCGTAATGCGTTATGCGTTAAGCGTTATGCGTTATCCGTTATGCGTTATGCGTTGTGCGTTATGCGTTATGCGTTATGCGTTATGCGTTATGCGTTATGCGTTATGCGTTATGCGTTATGCGTTATGCGTTATGCGTTATGCGTTATGCGTTATGCGTTATGCGTTATGCGTTATGCGTTATGGGTTATGCGTTATGCGTAATTCGTTATGCGTTATGCGTTATGCGTTATGCGTTATCCGTTATGCGTTATGCGTTATGCGTTATCCGTTATGCGTTATGCGCGATGCGTTATGCGTTATGCGTTATGGGCTATGCGTTAAGCGTTATGCGTTATGCATTATGAGTTACGCGTTATGCGTTAGGCGTTATGCGTTAAGCGTTATGCGTTATGCGTTATGCGTTATGTGTTATGCGTTATGTGTTATGCGTTATGCGTTATGCGTTATGCGTTATGCGTTATGCGTTATGCGTTATGCGTTATGCGTTGTGCGTTATGCGTTATGCGTTATGCGTTATGCGTTATCCGTTATGCGTTATGCGTTATGCGTTATGCGTTATGCGTTATGCGTTATGCGTTATGCGTTATGCGTTATGCGTTATGCGTTATGCTTTATGCGTTATGCGTTATGCGTTATGCGTTATGTGTTATGCGTTATGCGTTATGCGTTATGCGATATGCGTTATGCGTAATTCGTTATGCGTTATGCGTTATGCGTTATGCGTTATGCGTTATGCGTTATGCGTTATGCGTTATGCGTTATGCGTTAAGCGTTATGCGTTATGCGTTATGCGTTATGCGTTATGCGTTATGCGTTATGCGTTATGCGTTATGCGTTATGCGTTATGGGTTATGGGTTATGCGTTATGCGTTATGCGTTATGCGTTATGCGTTATGCGTTATGCGTTATGCGTTATGCGTTATGCGTTATGCGTTATGCGTTATGCGTTATGCGTAATGCGTTATGGGTAATGCGTTATGCGTTATGCGTTATGCGTTATGCGTTATGCGTTAAGCGTTATGCGTTATGCGTTATGCGTTATGCGTTATGCGTTATGCGTTATGCGTTATGCGTTATGCGTTATGCGTTATGCGTTATGCGTTATGCGTTATGCGTTATGCGTTATCCGTTATGCGTTATGCGTTATCCGTTGTGCGTTATGCGTTATGCGTTATGCGTTATGCGTTATGCGTTATGCGTTATGCGTTATGCGTTATGCGTTATGCGTTATGCGTTATGCGTTATGCGTTATGCGTTATGCGTTATGCGTTATGCGTTATGCGTTATGCGTTATGCGTTATGCGTTATGCGTTATGCGTTATGCGTTATGCGTTATGCGTTATGCGTTATGCGTTATGCGTTATGCGTTATGCGTTAAGCGTTATGCGTTATGCGTTATGCGGTATGTGTTATGCGTTATGCGTTATGCGTTATGCGTTATGCGTTATGCGTTATGGGTTATGCGTTATGCGTTATTCGTTATGCGCTATGCGTTATGCGTTATGCGTTATCCGTTATGCGTTATGCGTTATGCGATATGCGTTATGCGTTATGCGTTATGCGTTATGCGTTATGCGTTATGCGTTATGCGTTATGCGTTATGCGTTATGCGTTATGCGTTATGCGTTATGCGTTATGCGTTATGCGTTATGCGTTATGCGTTATGCGTTATGCGTTATGCGTTATGCGTTATGCGTTATGCGTTATGTGTTATGCGTTATGCGTTATCCGTTATGCGTTATCCGTTATGCGTTATGCGTTAAGCGTTATGCGTTATGCGTTATGCGTTATGCGTTATGCGTTATGGGTTATGGGTTATGCGTTATGCGTTATGCGTTATGCGTTATGAGCTATGCGTTAAGCGTTATGCGTTATGCATTATGCGTTATGCGTTATGCGTTATGCGTAATGCGTTATGCGTTATGGGTTATGCGTTATGCGTTATGCATTATGCGTTACGCGTTATGCGTTAGGCGTTATGCGTTAATCGTTATGCGTTATGCGTTATGCGTTATGCGTTATGCGCGATGCGTTATGCGTTATGCGTTATGCGTTATGCGTTATGCGTTATGCGTTATGCGTTATGCGTTATGCGTTATGTGTTATGCGTTATGCGTTATGCATTATGCGTTATGCGTTATGCGTTATGCGTTATGGGCTATGCGTTATGCGTTATCAGCTATGCGTTAAGCGTTATGCGTTATGCATTATGCGTTATGCGTTATGCGTTATGGGTTATGCGTTATGCGTTATGCGTTATGCGTTATGCGTTATGCGTTATGCGTTATGCGTTATGCGTTATGCGTTATGCGTTATGCGTTATGCGTTATGCGTTATGCGTTATGCGTTATGCGTTATCCGTTATGCGTTATGCGTTATCCGTTGTGCGTTATGCGTTATGCGTTATGCGTTATGCGTTATGCGTTATGCGTTATGCGTTATGCGTTATGCGTTATGCGTTATGCGTTATGCGTTATGCGTTATGCGTTATGCGTTATGCGTTATGCGTTATGCGTTATGCGTTATGCGTTATGCGTTAAGCGTTATGCGTTATGCGTTATGCGTTATGCGTTATGCGTTATGCGTTATGCGTTATGCGTTATGCGTTATGCGTTATGCGTTATGGGTTATGGGTTATGCGTTATGCGTTATGCGTTATGCGTTATGCGTTATGCGTTATGCGTTATGCGTTATGCGTTATGCGTTATGCGTTATGCGTTATGCGTTATGCGTTATGCGTAATTCGTTATGCGTTATGCGTTATGCGTTATGCGTTATCCGTTATGCGTTATGCGTTATGCGTTATCCGTTATGCGTTATGCGCGATGCGTTATGCGTTATGCGTTATGGGCTATGCGTTAAGCGTTATGCGTTATGCATTATGAGTTACGCGTTATGCGTTAGGCGTTATGCGTTAAGCGTTATGCGTTATGCGTTATGCGTTATGTGTTATGCGTTATGTGTTATGCGTTATGCGTTATGCGTTATGCGTTATGCGTTATGCGTTATGCGTTATGCGTTATGCGTTGTGCGTTATGCGTTATGCGTTATGCGTTATGCGTTATCCGTTATGCGTTATGCGTTATGCGTTATGCGTTATGCGTTATGCGTTATGCGTTATGCGTTATGCGTTATGCGTTATGCGTTATGCTTTATGCGTTATGCGTTATGCGTTATGCGTTATGTGTTATGCGTTATGCGTTATGCGTTATGCGATATGCGTTATGCGTAATTCGTTATGCGTTATGCGTTATGCGTTATGCGTTATGCGTTATGCGTTATGCGTTATGCGTTATGCGTTATGCGTTAAGCGTTATGCGTTATGCGTTATGCGTTATGCGTTATGCGTTATGCGTTATGCGTTATGCGTTATGCGTTATGCGTTATGCGTTATGGGTTATGGGTTATGCGTTATGCGTTATGCGTTATGCGTTATGCGTTATGCGTTATGCGTTATGCGTTATGCGTTATGCGTTATGCGTTATGCGTTATGCGTAATGCGTTATGGGTAATGCGTTATGCGTTATGCGTTATGCGTTATGCGTTATGCGTTAAGCGTTATGCGTTATGCGTTATGCGTTATGCGTTATGCGTTATGCGTTATGCGTTATGCGTTATGCGTTATGCGTTATGCGTTATGCGTTATGCGTTATGCGTTATGCGTTATCCGTTATGCGTTATGCGTTATCCGTTGTGCGTTATGCGTTATGCGTTATGCGTTATGCGTTATGCGTTATGCGTTATGCGTTATGCGTTATGCGTTATGCGTTATGCGTTATGCGTTATGCGTTATGCGTTATGCGTTATGCGTTATGCGTTATGCGTTATGCGTTATGCGTTATGCGTTATGCGTTATGCGTTATGCGTTATGCGTTATGCGTTATGCGTTATGCGTTATGCGTTATGCGTTAAGCGTTATGCGTTATGCGTTATGCGGTATGTGTTATGCGTTATGCGTTATGCGTTATGCGTTATGCGTTATGCGTTATGGGTTATGCGTTATGCGTTATTCGTTATGCGCTATGCGTTATGCGTTATGCGTTATCCGTTATGCGTTATGCGTTATGCGATATGCGTTATGCGTTATGCGTTATGCGTTATGCGTTATGCGTTATGCGTTATGCGTTATGCGTTATGCGTTATGCGTTATGCGTTATGCGTTATGCGTTATGCGTTATGCGTTATGCGTTATGCGTTATGCGTTATGCGTTATGCGTTATGCGTTATGCGTTATGCGTTATGTGTTATGCGTTATGCGTTATCCGTTATGCGTTATCCGTTATGCGTTATGCGTTAAGCGTTATGCGTTATGCGTTATGCGTTATGCGTTATGCGTTATGGGTTATGGGTTATGCGTTATGCGTTATGCGTTATGCGTTATGAGCTATGCGTTAAGCGTTATGCGTTATGCATTATGCGTTATGCGTTATGCGTAATGCGTTATGCGTTATGGGTTATGCGTTATGCGTTATGCATTATGCGTTACGCGTTATGCGTTAGGCGTTATGCGTTAATCGTTATGCGTTATGCGTTATGCGTTATGCGTTATGCGCGATGCGTTATGCGTTATGCGTTATGCGTTATGCGTTATGCGTTATGCGTTATGCGTTATGCGTTATGCGTTATGCGTTATGTGTTATGCGTTATGCGTTATGCATTATGCGTTATGCGTTATGCGTTATGCGTTATGGGCTATGCGTTATGCGTTATCAGCTATGCGTTAAGCGTTATGCGTTATGCATTATGCGTTATGCGTTATGCGTTATGGGTTATGCGTTATGCGTTATGCATTATGCGTTACCCGTTATGCGTTAGGCGTTATGCGTTAAGCGTTATGCGTTATGCGTTATGCGTTATGCGTTATGCGTTATGCGCGATGCGTTATGCGTTATGCGTTATGCGTTATGCGTTATGCGTTATGTGTTATGCGTTATGCGTTATGCGTTATGCGTTATGCGTTATGCGTTATGCGTTATGCGTTATGCGTTATGCGTTATGCGTTATGCGTTATGCGTTATGCGTTATGCGTCATGCGTTATCCGTTATGCGTTATGCGTTATGCGTAATGCGTTATGCGTTAAGCGTTATGCGTTATGCATTATGCGTTATGCGTTATGCGTAATGCGTTATGCGTTAAGCGTTATGCGTTATCCGTTATGCGTTATGCGTTGTGCGTTATGCGTTATGCGTTATGCGTTATGCGTTATGCGTTATGCGTTATGCGTTATGCGTTATGCGTTATGCGTTATGCGTTATGCGTTATGCGTTATGCGTTATGCGTTATGCGTTATGGGTTATGCGTTATGCGTAATTCGTTATGCGTTATGCGTTATGCGTTATGCGTTATGCGTTATCCGTTATGCGTTATGCGTTATGCGTTATCCGTTATGCGTTATGCGCGATGCGTTATGCGTTATGCGTTATGGGCTATGCGTTAAGCGTTATGCGTTATGCATTATGAGTTACGCGTTATGCGTTAGGCGTTATGCGTTAAGCGTTATGCGTTATGCGTTATGCGTTATGTGTTATGCGTTATGTGTTATGCGTTATGCGTTATGCGTTATGCGTTATGCGTTATGCGTTATGCGTTATGCGTTATGCGTTATGCGTTGTGCGTTATGCGTTATGCGTTATGCGTTATGCGTTATCCGTTATGCGTTATGCGTTATGCGTTATGCGTTATGCGTTATGCGTTATGCGTTATGCGTTATGCGTTATGCGTTATGCGTTATGCGTTATGCGTTATGCGTTATGCGTTATGCGTTATGCGTTATGCGTTATGCGTTATGCGTTATGCGTTATGCGTTATGCGTTATGCGTTATGCGTTATGCGTTATGCGTTATGCGTTATGCGTTATGCGTTATGCGTTATGCGTTATGCGTTATGCGTTATGCGTTATGCGTTATGCGTTATGCGTTATGCGTTATGCGTTATGCGTTATGCGTTATGCGTTATGTGTTATGCGTTATGCGTTATCCGTTATGCGTTATCCGTTATGCGTTATGCGTTAAGCGTTATGCGTTATGCGTTATGCGTTATGCGTTATGCGTTATGGGTTATGGGTTATGCGTTATGCGTTATGCGTTATGCGTTATGCGTTATGCGTTATGCGTTAAGCGTTATGCGTTATGCATTATGCGTTATGCGTTATGCGTAATGCGTTATGCGTTAAGCGTTATGCGTTATGCGTTATGCGTTATGCGTTATGCGTTATGCGTTATGCGTTAAGCGTTATGCGTTATGCGTTATGCGTTATGCGTTATGCGTTATGCGTTATGCGTTATGCGTTATGCGTTATGCGTTATGCGTTATGCGTTATGCGTTATGCGTTATGCGTTATGCGTTATGCGTTATCCGTTATGCGTTATGCGTTATGCGTTATGCATTATGCGTTATGCGTTATGCGTTATGCGTTATGCGTTATGCGTTATGCGTTATGCGTTATGCGTTATGCGTTATGCGTTATGCGTTATGCGTTATGCGTTATGCGTTATGCGTTATCCGTTATGCGTTATGCGTTATGCGTTATGCGTTATCCGTTATGCGTTATGCGTTATGCGTTATGTGTTATGCGTTATGCGTTATCCGTTATGCGTTATCCGTTATGCGTTATGCGTTAAGCGTTATGCGTTATGCGTTATGCGTTATGCGTTATGGGTTATGGGTTATGCGTTATGCGTTATGCGTTATGCGTTATGAGCTATGCGTTAAGCGTTATGCGTTATGCATTATGCGTTATGCGTTATGCGTAATGCGTTATGCGTTAAGCGTTATGCGTTATGCGTTATGCGTTATGCGTTATGCTTTATGCGTTATGCGTTATGCGTCTTGCGTTATCCGTTATGCGTTATGCGTTATGCGTTATGCGTTATGCGTTATGCGTTATGCGTTATGCGTTATGCGTTATGGGTTATGCGTTATGCGTTATGCATTATGCGTTACCCGTTATGCGTTAGGCGTTATGCGTTAAGCGTTATGCGTTATGCGTTATGCGTTATGCGTTATGCGTTATGCGTTATGCGCGATGCGTTATGCGTTATGCGTTATGCGTTATGCGTTATGCGTTATGCGTTATGCGTTATGCGTTATGCGTTATGCGTTATGCGTTATGCGTTATGCGTTATGCGTTATGCGTTATGCGTTATGCGTTATGCGTTATGCGTTATGCGTTATGCGTTATGCGTTATGCGTTATGCGTTATGCGTTATGCGTTATGCGTTATGAGCTATGCGTTAAGCGTTATGCGTTATGCATTATGCGTTATGCGTTATGCGTAATGCGTTATGCGTTAAGCGTTATGCGTTATCCGTTATGCGTTATGCGTTATGCGTTATGCGTTATGCGTTATGCGTTATGCGTTATGCGTTATGCGTTATGCGTTATGCGTTATGCGTTATGCGTTATGCGTTATGCGTTATGGGTTATGCGTTATGCGTAATTCGTTATGCGTTATGCGTTATGCGTTATGCGTTATCCGTTATGCGTTATGCGTTATGCGTTATCCGTTATGCGTTATGCGCGATGCGTTATGCGTTATGCGTTATGGGCTATGCGTTAAGCGTTATGCGTTATGCATTATGAGTTACGCGTTATGAGTTAGGCGTTATGCGTTAAGCGTTATGCGTTATGCGTTATGCGTTATGCGTTATGCGTTATGCGTTATGCGTTATGCGTTATGCGTTATGCGTTATGCGTTATGCGTTATGCGTTATGCGTTATGCGTTATGCGTTATGCGTTATGCGTTATGCGTTATGCGTTATGCGTTATGCGTTATGCGTTATGCGTTATGCTTTATGCGTTATGCGTTATGCGTTATGCGTAATGCGTTATGCGTTAAGCGTTATGCGTTAAGCGTTATGCGTTATGCGATATGCGTTATGCGTAATTCGTTATGCGTTATGCGTTATGCGTTATGCGTTATGCGTTATGCGTTATGCGTTATGCGTTATGCGTTATGCGTTATGCGTTATGCGTTATGAGCTATGCGTTAAGCGTTATGCGTTATGCATTATGCGTTATGCGTTATGCGTAATGCGTTATGCGTTAAGCGTTATGCGTTATCCGTTATGCGTTATGCGTTATGCGTTATGCGTTATGCGTTATGCGTTATGCGTTATGCGTTATGCGTTATGCGTTATGCGTTATGCGTTATGCGTTATGCGTTATGCGTTATGCGTTATGGGTTATGCGTTATGCGTAATTCGTTATGCGTTATGCGTTATGCGTTATGCGTTATCCGTTATGCGTTATGCGTTATGCGTTATGCGTTATCCGTTATGCGTTATGCGCGATGCTTTATGCGTTATGCGTTATGGGCTATGCGTTAAGCGTTATGCGTTATGCATTATGAGTTACGCGTTATGCGTTAGGCGTTATGCGTTAAGCGTTATGCGTTATGCGTTATGCGTTATGTGTTATGCGTTATGTGTTATGCGTTATGCGTTATGCGTTATGCGTTATGCGTTATGCGTTATGCGTTATGCGTTGTGCGTTATGCATTATGCGTTATGCGTTATGCGTTATGCGTTATGCGTTATGCGTTATGCGTTATGCGTTATGCGTTACGCTTTATGCGTTATGCGTTATGCGTCTTGCGTTATCCGTTATGCGTTATGCGTTATGCGTTATGCGTTATGCGTAAAGCGTTATGCGTTATGCGTTATGCGTTATGCGTTATGCGTTATGCGTTATGCGTTATGCGTTATGCGTTATGCGTTATGCGTTATGCGTTATGCGCGATGCGTTATGCGTTATGCGCTATGCGTTATGGGCTATGCGTTAAGCGTTATGCGTTATGCATTATGCGTTACGCGTTATGCGTTAGACGTTATGCGTTAAGCGTTATGCGTTATGCGTTATGTGTTATGCGTTATGCGTTATGCGTTATGCGTTATGCGTTATGTGTTATGCGTTATGCGTTATGCGTTATGCGTTATGCGTTATGCGTTATGCGTTATGCGTTATGCGTTATGCGTTATGCGTTATGCGTTATGCGTTATGCGTTATGCGTTATGCGTTATGCGTTGTGCGTTATGCATTATGCGTTATGCGTTATGCGTTATGCGTTATGTGTTATGCGTTATGCGTTATGCGTTATGCGTTATGCGTTATGCGTTATGCGTTATGCGTTATGCGTTATGCGTTATGCGTTATGCGTTATGCGTTATGCGTTATGCGTTATGCGTTATGCGTTATGCGTTATGCGTTATGCGTTATGCGATATGCGTTATGCGTTATGCGTTATGCTTTATGCGTTATGCGTTATGCGTTATGCGATATGCGTTATGCGTAATTCGTTATGCGTTATGCGTTATGCGTTATGCGTTATGCGTTATGCGTTATGCGTTATGCGTTATGCGTTATGCGTTATGCGTTATGCGTTATGCGTTATGCGTTATGAGCTATGCGTTAAGCGTTATGCGTTATGCATTATGCGTTATGCGTTATGCGTAATGCGTTATGCGTTAAGCGTTATGCGTTATCCGTTATGCGTTATGCGTTATGCGTTATGCGTTATGCGTTATGCGTTATGCGTTATGCGTTATGCGTTATGCGTTATGCGTTATGCGTTATGCGTTATGCGTTATGCGTTATGCGTTATGGGTTATGCGTTATGCGTAATTCGTTATGCGTTATGCGTTATGCGTTATGCGTTATCCGTTATGCGTTATGCGTTATGCGTTATCCGTTATGCGTTATGCGCGATGCGTTATGCGTTATGCGTTATGGGCTATGCGTTAAGCGTTATGCGTTATGCATTATGAGTTACGCGTTATGAGTTAGGCGTTATGCGTTAAGCGTTATGCGTTATGCGTTATGCGTTATGTGTTATGCGTTATGTGTTATGCGTTATGCGTTATGCGTTATGCGTTATGCGTTATGCGTTATGCGTTATGCGTTATGCGTTGTGCGTTATGCATTATGCGTTATGCGTTATGCGTTATGCGTTATGCGTTATGCGTTATGCGTTATGCGTTATGGGTTATGCGTTATGCGTTATGCATTATGCGTTACCCGTTATGCGTTAGGCGTTATGCGTTAAGCGTTATGCGTTATGCGTTATGCGTTATGCGTTATGCGTTATGCGTTATGCGCGATGCGTTATGCGTTATGCGTTATGCGTTATGCGTTATGCGTTATGCGTTATGCGTTATGCGTTATGCGTTATGCGTTATGCGTTATGCGTTATGCGTTATGCGTTATGCGTTATGCGTTATGCTTTATGCGTTATGCGTTATGCGTTATGCGTAATGCGTTATGCGTTAAGCGTTATGCGTTAAGCGTTATGCGTTATGCGATATGCGTTATGCGTAATTCGTTATGCGTTATGCGTTATGCGTTATGCGTTATGCGTTATGCGTTATGCGTTATGCGTTATGCGTTATGCGTTATGCGTTATGCGTTATGAGCTATGCGTTAAGCGTTATGCGTTATGCATTATGCGTTATGCGTTATGCGTAATGCGTTATGCGTTAAGCGTTATGCGTTATCCGTTATGCGTTATGCGTTATGCGTTATGCGTTATGCGTTATGCGTTATGCGTTATGCGTTATGCGTTATGCGTTATGCGTTATGCGTTATGCGTTATGCGTTATGCGTTATGCGTTATGGGTTATGCGTTATGCGTAATTCGTTATGCGTTATGCGTTATGCGTTATGCGTTATCCGTTATGCGTTATGCGTTATGCGTTATGCGTTATCCGTTATGCGTTATGCGCGATGCTTTATGCGTTATGCGTTATGGGCTATGCGTTAAGCGTTATGCGTTATGCATTATGAGTTACGCGTTATGCGTTAGGCGTTATGCGTTAAGCGTTATGCGTTATGCGTTATGCGTTATGTGTTATGCGTTATGTGTTATGCGTTATGCGTTATGCGTTATGCGTTATGCGTTATGCGTTATGCGTTATGCGTTGTGCGTTATGCATTATGCGTTATGCGTTATGCGTTATGCGTTATGCGTTATGCGTTATGCGTTATGCGTTATGCGTTACGCTTTATGCGTTATGCGTTATGCGTCTTGCGTTATCCGTTATGCGTTATGCGTTATGCGTTATGCGTTATGCGTTAAAGCGTTATGCGTTATGCGTTATGCGTTATGCGTTATGCGTTATGCGTTATGCGTTATGCGTTATGCGTTATGCGTTATGCGTTATGCGTTATGCGCGATGCGTTATGCGTTATGCGCTATGCGTTATGGGCTATGCGTTAAGCGTTATGCGTTATGCATTATGCGTTACGCGTTATGCGTTAGACGTTATGCGTTAAGCGTTATGCGTTATGCGTTATGTGTTATGCGTTATGCGTTATGCGTTATGCGTTATGCGTTATGTGTTATGCGTTATGCGTTATGCGTTATGCGTTATGCGTTATGCGTTATGCGTTATGCGTTATGCGTTATGCGTTATGCGTTATGCGTTATGCGTTATGCGTTATGCGTTGTGCGTTATGCATTATGCGTTATGCGTTATGCGTTATGCGTTATGTGTTATGCGTTATGCGTTATGCGTTATGCGTTATGCGTTATGCGTTATGCGTTATGCGTTATGCGTTATGCGTTATGCGTTATGCGTTATGCGTTATGCGTTATGCGTTATGCGTTATGCGTTATGCGTTATGCGTTATGCGTTATGCGTTATGCGTTATGCGTTATGCGTTATGCTTTATGCGTTATGCGTTATGCGTTATGCGATATGCGTTATGCGTAATTCGTTATGCGTTATGCGTTATGCGTTATGCGTTATGCGTTATGCGTTATGCGTTATGCGTTATGCGTTATGCGTTATGCGTTATGCGTTATGCGTTATGAGCTATGCGTTAAGCGTTATGCGTTATGCATTATGCGTTATGCGTTATGCGTAATGCGTTATGCGTTAAGCGTTATGCGTTATCCGTTATGCGTTATGCGTTATGCGTTATGCGTTATGCGTTATGCGTTATGCGTTATGCGTTATGCGTTATGCGTTATGCGTTATGCGTTATGCGTTATGCGTTATGGGTTATGCGTTATGCGTAATTCGTTATGCGTTATGCGTTATGCGTTATGCGTTATGCGTTACGCTTTATGCGTTATGCGTTATGCGTCTTGCGTTATCCGTTATGCGTTATGCGTTATGCGTTATGCGTTATGCGTAAAGCGTTATGCGTTATGCGTTATGCGTTATGCGTTATGCGTTATGCGTTATGCGTTATGCGTTATGCGTTATGCGTTATGCGTTATGCGTTATGCGCGATGCGTTATGCGTTATGCGCTATGCGTTATGGGCTATGCGTTAAGCGTTATGCGTTATGCATTATGCGTTACGCGTTATGCGTTAGACGTTATGCGTTAAGCGTTATGCGTTATGCGTTATGTGTTATGCGTTATGCGTTATGCGTTATGCGTTATGCGTTATGTGTTATGCGTTATGCGTTATGCGTTATGCGTTATGCGTTATGCGTTATGCGTTATGCGTTATGCGTTATGCGTTATGCGTTTATGCGTTATGCGTTATGCGTTATGCGTTGTGCGTTATGCATTATGCGTTATGCGTTATGCGTTATGCGTTATGTGTTATGCGTTATGCGTTATGCGTTATGCGTTATGCGTTATGCGTTATGCGTTATGCGTTATGCGTTATGCGTTATGCGTTATGCGTTATGCGTTATGCGTTATGCGTTATGCGTTATGCGTTATGCGTTATGCGTTATGCGTTATGCGTTATGCGTTATGCGTTATGCTTTATGCGTTATGCGTTATGCGTTATGCGATATGCGTTATGCGTAATTCGTTATGCGTTATGCGTTATGCGTTATGCGTTATGCGTTATGCGTTATGCGTTATGCGTTATGCGTTATGCGTTATGCGTTATGCGTTATGAGCTATGCGTTAAGCGTTATGCGTTATGCATTATGCGTTATGCGTTATGCGTAATGCGTTATGCGTTAAGCGTTATGCGTTATCCGTTATGCGTTATGCGTTATGCGTTATGCGTTATGCGTTATGCGTTATGCGTTATGCGTTATGCGTTATGCGTTATGCGTTATGCGTTATGCGTTATGGGTTATGCGTTATGCGTAATTCGTTATGCGTTATGCGTTATGCGTTATGCGTTATCCGTTATGCGTTATGCGTTATGCGTTATCCGTTATGCGTTATGCGCGATGCGTTATGCGTTATGCGTTATGGGCTATGCGTTAAGCGTTATGCGTTATGCATTATGAGTTACGCGTTATGAGTTAGGCGTTATGCGTTAAGCGTTATGCGTTATGCGTTATGCGTTATGTGTTATGCGTTATGTGTTATGCGTTATGCGTTATGCGTTATGCGTTATGCGTTATGCGTTATGCGTTATGCGTTGTGCGTTATGCATTATGCGTTATGCGTTATGCGTTATGCGTTATGCGTTATGCGTTATGCGTTATGCGTTATGCGTTATGCTTTATGCGTTATGCGTTATGCGTCTTGCGTTATCCGTTATGCGTTTATGCGTTATGCGTTATGCGTTATGCGTAAAGCGTTATGCGTTATGCGTTATGCGTTATGCGTTATGCGTTATGCGTTATGCGTTTATGCGTTATGCGTTATGCGTTATGCGTTATGCGCGATGCGTTATGCGTTATGCGTTATGCGTTATGGGCTATGCGTTAAGCGTTATGCGTTATGCATTATGCGTTACGCGTTATGCGTTAGACGTTATGCGTTAAGCGTTATGCGTTATGCGTTATGTGTTATGCGTTATGCGTTATGCGTTATGCGTTATGCGTTATGTGTTATGCGTTATGCGTTATGCGTTATGCGTTATGCGTTATGCGTTATGCGTTATGCGTTATGCGTTATGCGTTATGCGTTATGCGTTTATGCGTTATGCGTTATGCGTTATGCGTTGTGCGTTATGCATTATGCGTTATGCGTTATGCGTTATGCGTTATGTGTTATGCGTTATGCGTTATGCGTTATGCGTTATGCGTTATGCGTTATGCGTTATGCGTTATGCGTTATGCGTTATGCGTTATGCGTTATGCGTTATGCGTTATGCGTTATGCGTTATGCGTTATGCGTTATGCGTTATGCGTTATGCGTTATGCGTTATGCGTTATGCGTTATGCGTTATGCTTTATGCGTTATGCGTTATGCGTCTTGCGTTATCCGTTATGCGTTATGCGTTATGCGTTATGCGTTATGGGTTATGCGTTATGCGTTATGCGTTATGCGTTATGCGTTATGCGTTATGCGTTATGCGTTATGCGTTATGCGTTAAGCGTTATGCGTTATGCGTTATGCGTTATGCGTTATGCGTTATGCGTTATGCGTTATGCGTTATGCGTTATGCGTTATGCGTATGCGTTATGCGTTATGCGTTATGCGTTATGCGTTATGCGTTATGCGTTATGCGTTATGCGTTATGCGTTATGCGTTATGCGTTATGCGTTATGCGTTATGCGTTATGCGTTATGCGTTATGCTTATGCGTTATGCGTTATGCGTTATGCGTTATGCGTCTTGCGTTATCCGTTATGCGTTATGCGTTATGCGTTATGCGTTATGGGTTATGCGTTATGCGTTATGCGTTATGCGTTATGCGTTATGCGTTATGCGTTATGCGTTATGCGTTATGCGTTATGCGTTATGCGTTAAGCGTTATGCGTTATGCGTTATGCGTTATGCGTTATGCGTTTATGCGTTATGCGTTATGCGTTATGCGTTATGCGTTATGCGTTATGCGTTATGCGTTATGCGTTATGCGTTATGCGTTATGCGTTATGCGTTATGCGTTATGCGTTATGCGTTATGCGTTATGCGTTATGCGTTATGCGTTATGCGTTATGCGTTATGCGTTATGCGTTATGCGTTATGCGTTATGCGTTATGCGTTATGCGTTATGCGTTATGCGTTATGCGTTATGCGTTATGCGTTATGCGTTATGCGTTATGCGTTATGCGTTATGCGTTATGCGTTATGCGTTATGCGTTATGCGTTAAGCGTTATGAGTTATGCGTTATGAGCTATGCGTTAAGCGTTATGCGTTATGCATTATGCGTTATGCGTTATGCGTTATGCGTTATGCGTTATGCGTTATGCGTTATGCGTTATGCGTTATGCGTTATGCGTTATGCGTAATGCGTTATGCGTTATCCGTTATGCGTTATGCGTTATGCGTTATGCGTTATCCGTTATGCGTTATGCGTTTATGCGTTATGCATTATGCGTTATGCGTTATGCGTTATGCGTTATGCGTTATGCGTTATGCGTTATGCGTTATGCGTTATGCGTTATGCGTATGCGTTATGCGTTATGCGTTATGCGTTATGCGTTATGCGTTATCCGTTATGCGTTATGCGTTATGCGTTATGCGTTATCCGTTATGCGTTATGCGTTATGCGTTATGTGTTATGCGTTATGCGTTATCCGTTATGCGTTATCCGTTATGCGTTATGCGTTAAGCGTTATGCGTTATGCGTTATGCGTTATGCGTTATGCGTTATGGGTTATGGGTTATGCGTTATGCGTTATGCGTTATGCGTTATGAGCTATGCGTTAAGCGTTATGCGTTATGCATTATGCGTTATGCGTTATGCGTAATGCGTTATGCGTTAAGCGTTATGCGTTATGCGTTATGCGTTATGCGTTATGCTTTATGCGTTATGCGTTATGCGTCTTGCGTTATCCGTTATGCGTTATGCGTTATGCGTTGCGTTATGCGTTATGCGTTATGCATTATGCGTTATGGGTTATGCGTTATGCGTTATGCATTATGCGTTACCCGTTATGCGTTAGGCGTTATGCGTTAAGCGTTATGCGTTATGCGTTATGCGTTATGCGTTATGCGTTATGCGTTATGCGCGATGCGTTATGCGTTATGCGTTATGCGTTATGCGTTATGCGTTATGCGTTATGCGTTATGCGTTATGCGTTATGCGTTATGCGTTATGCTTTATGCGTTATGCGTTATGCGTTATGCGTTATGCGTAATGCGTTATGCGTTAAGCGTTATGCGTTAAGCGTTATGCGTTATGCGATATGCGTTATGCGTAATTCGTTATGCGTTATGCGTTATGCGTTATGCGTTATGCGTTATGCGTTATGCGTTATGCGTTATGCGTTATGCGTTATGCGTTATGCGTTATGAGCTATGCGTTATGCGTTATCCGTTATGCGTTATGCGTTATGCGTTATCCGTTATGCGTTATGCGTTAAGCGTTATACGTTATGCGTTATGGGCTATGCGTTAAGCGTTATGCGTTATGCGTTATGCGTTATGCGTTATGCGTTATGCGTTATGCGTTAAGCGTTATGCGTTATGCATTATGCGTTACGCGTTATGCGTTAGACGTTATGCGTTAAGCGTTATGCGTTATGCGTTATGTGTTATGCGTTATGCGTTATGCGTTATGCGTTATGCGTTATGTGTTATGCGTTATGCGTTATGCGTTATGCGTTATGCGTTATGCGTTATGCGTTATGCGTTATGCGTTATGCGTTATGCGTTATGCGTTATGCGTTGTGCGTTATGCATTATGCGTTATGCGTTATGCGTTATGCGTTATGTGTTATGCGTTATGCGTTATGCGTTATGCGTTATGCGTTATGCGTTATGCGTTATGCGTTATGCGTTATGCGTTATGCGTTATGCGTTATGCGTTATGCGTTATGCGTTATGCGTTATGCGTTATGCGTTATGCGTTATGCGTTATGCGTTATGCGTTATGCTTTATGCGTTATGCGTTATGCGTCTTGCGTTATCCGTTATGCGTTATGCGTTATGCGTTATGCGTTATGGGTTATGCGTTATGCGTTATGCGTTATGCGTTATGCGTTATGCGTTATGCGTTATGCGTTATGCGTTATGCGTTATGCGTTATGCGTTATGCGTTATGGGTTATGCGTTATGCGTTATGCGTTATGCGTTATGCGTTATGCGTTATGCGTTATGCGTTATGCGTTATGCGTTATCCGTTATGCGTTATGCGTTATGCGTTATGCGTTATGCGTTATGCGTTATGCGTTATGCGTTATGCGTTATGCGTTATGCGTTATGCGTTATGCGTTATGCGTTATGCGTTATGCGTTATGCGTTATGCGTTATGCGTTATGCGTTATGCGTTAAGCGTTATGAGTTATGCGTTATGAGCTATGCGTTAAGCGTTATGCGTTAAGCGTTATGCGTTATGCGTTATGCGTTATGCGTTATGCGTTATGCGTTATGCGTTATGCGTTATGCGTTATGCGTTATGCGTTATGCGTTATGCGTTATGCGTTATGCGTTATGCGTTATCCGTTATGCGTTATGCGTTATGCGTTATCCGTTATGCGTTATGCGTTATGCGTTATGCGTTATGCGTTATGCGTTATGCGTTTTGCGTTATGCTTTATGCGTTATGCGTTATGCGTCTTGCGTTATCCGTTATGCGTTATGCGTTATGCGTTATGCGTTATGCGTTATGCGTTATGGGTTATGCGTTA
Source organism: Lasioglossum baleicum (assembly GCF_051020765.1). Classification (NCBI taxonomy): domain Eukaryota; kingdom Metazoa; phylum Arthropoda; class Insecta; order Hymenoptera; family Halictidae; genus Lasioglossum; species Lasioglossum baleicum. The sequence goes on along the minus strand of NW_027469772.1, from coordinate 7,226 downwards.
TGCGTTATGCGTTATGCGTTACGCGTTATGCGTTAGGCGTTATGCGTTAAGCGTTATGCGTTATGCGTTATGCGTTATGCGTTATGCGTTATGCGCGATGCGTTATGCGTTATGCGTTATGCGTTATGCGTTATGCGTTATGCGTTATGTGTTATGCGTTATGCGTTATGCGTTATGCGTTATGCGTTATGGGCTATGCGTTATGCGTTATCAGCTATGCGTTAAGCGTTATGCGTTATGCATTATGCGTTATGCGTTATGCGTAATGCGTTATGCGTTATGCGTTATGCGTTATGCGTTATGCGTTATGCGTTATGCGTTATGCGTTATGCGTTATGCGTTATGCGTTATGCGTTATGCGTTATGCGTTATGCGTTATGCGTTATGCGTTATGCGTTATGCGTTATGCGTTATGCGTTATGCGTTATGCGTTATGCGTTATGCGTTATGCGTTATGCGTTATGCGTTATGCGTTATGCGTTATGCGTTATGCGTTATGCGTTATGCGTTATGCGTTATGCGTTATGCGTTATGTGTTATGCGTTATGCGTTATCCGTTATGCGTTATCCGTTATGCGTTATGCGTTAAGCGTTATGCGTTCTGCGTTATGCGTTATGCGTTATGGGTTATGGGTTATGCGTTATGCGTTATGCGTTATGCGTTATGAGCTATGCGTTAAGCGTTATGCGTTATGCATTATGCGTTATGCGTTATGCGTAATGCGTTATGCGTTAAGCGTTATGCGTTATGCGTTATGCGTTATGCGTTATGCGTTATGCGTTATGCGTTATGCGTTATGCGTTATGCGTTATGCGTTATGCGTTATGCGTTATGCGTTATGCGTTATGCGTTATGCGTTATTCGTTATGCGTTATGCGTTATGCGTTATGCGTTATGCGTTATGCGTTATGCGTTATGCATTATGCGTTATGCGTTATGCGTAATGCGTTATGCGTTAAGCGTTATGCGTTATGCGTTATGCGTTATGCGTTATGCGTTATGCGTTATGCGTTAAGCGTTATGCGTTATGCGTTATGCGTTATGCGTTATGCGTTATGCGTTATGCGTTATGCGTTATGCGTTATGCGTTATGCGTTATGCGTTATGCGTTATGCGTTATGCGTTATGCGTTATGCGTTATGCGTTATGCGTTATGCGTTATGCGTTATGCGTTATGCGTTATGCGTTATGCGTTATGCGTTATGCGTTATGCGTTATGCGTTATGCGTTATGCGTTATGCGTTATGCGTTATGCGTTATGCGTTATGCGTTATGCGTTATGCGTTATGCGTTATGCGTTATGCGTTATGCGTTATGCGTTATGCGTTATGCGTTATGCGTTATGCGTTATGCGTTATGCGTTATGCGTTATGCGTTATGCGTTATGCGTTATGCGTTATGCGTTATGCGTTATGCGTTATGCGTTATGCGTTATGCGTTATGCGTTATGCGTTATGCGTTATGCGTTATGCGTTATGCGTTATGCGTTATGCGTTATGCGTTATGCGTTATGCGTTATGTGTTATGCGTTATGCGTTATCCGTTATGCGTTATCCGTTATGCGTTATGCGTTAAGCGTTATGCGTTATGCGTTATGCGTTATGCGTTATGCGTTATGGGTTATGGGTTATGCGTTATGCGTTATGCGTTATGCGTTATGAGCTATGCGTTAAGCGTTATGCGTTATGCATTATGCGTTATGCGTTATGCGTAATGCGTTATGCGTTAAGCGTTATGCGTTATGCGTTATGCGTTATGCGTTATGCGTTATGCGTTATGCGTTAAGCGTTATGCGTTATGCGTTATGCGTTATGCGTTATGCGTTATGCGTTATGCGTTATGCGTTATGCGTTATGCGTTATGCGTTATGCGTTATGCGTTATGCGTTATGCGTTATGCGTTATGCGTTATGCGTTATGCGTTATGCGTTATGCGTTATGCGTTATGCGTTATGCGTTATGCGTTATGCGTTATGCGTTATGCGTTATGCGTTATGCGTTATGCGTTATGCGTTATGCGTTATGCGTTATGCGTTATGCGTTATGCGTTATGCGTTATGCGTTATGCGTTATGCGTTATGCGTTATGCGTTATGCGTTATGCGTTATGCGTTATGCGTTATGCGTTATGCGTTATGCGTTATGCGTTATGCGTTATGCGTTATGCGTTATGCGTTATGCGTTATGCGTTATGCGTTATGCGTTATGCGTTATGCGTTATGCGTTATGCGTTATGCGTTATGCGTTATGCGTTATGCGTTATGCGTTATGCGTTATGCGTTATGCGTTATGCGTTATGCGTTATGCGTTATGCGTTATGCGTTATGCGTTATGCGTTATGCGTTATGCGTTATGCGTTATGCGTTATGCGTTATGCGTTATGCGTTATGCGTTATGCGTTATGCGTTATGCGTTATGCGTTATGCGTTATGCGTTATGCGTTATGCGTTATGCGTTATGCGTTATGCGTTATGCGTTATGCGTTATGTGTTATGCGTTATGCGTTATCCGTTATGCGTTATCCGTTATGCGTTATGCGTTAAGCGTTATGCGTTATGCGTTATGCGTTATGCGTTATGCGTTATGCGTTATGGGTTATGGGTTATGCGTTATGCGTTATGCGTTATGCGTTATGAGCTATGCGTTAAGCGTTATGCGTTATGCATTATGCGTTATGCGTTATGCGTAATGCGTTATGCGTTAAGCGTTATGCGTTATGCGTTATGCGTTATGCGTTATGCGTTATGCGTTATGCGTTAAGCGTTATGCGTTATGCGTTATGTGTTATGCGTTATGCGTTATCCGTTATGCGTTATCCGTTATGCGTTATGCGTTAAGCGTTATGCGTTATGCGTTATGCGTTATGCGTTATGCGTTATGGGTTATGGGTTATGCGTTATGCGTTATGCGTTATGCGTTATGAGCTATGCGTTAAGCGTTATGCGTTATGCATTATGCGTTATGCGTTATGCGTAATGCGTTATGCGTTAAGCGTTATGCGTTATGCGTTATGCGTTATGCGTTATGCGTTATGCGTTATGCGTTATGCGTTATGCGTTATGCGTTATGCGTTATGCGTTATGCGTTATGCGTTATGCGTTATGCGTTATGCGTTATGCGTTATGCGTTATGCGTTATGCGTTATGCGTTATGCGTTATGCGTTATGCGTTATCCGTTATGCGTTATGCGTTATGCGTTATGCGTTATGCGTTATGCGTTATGCGTTATGCGTTATGCGTTATGCGTTATGCGTTATGCGTTATGCGTTATGCGTTATGCGTTATGCGTTATGCGTTATGCGTTATGCGTTATGCGTTATGCGTTATGCGTTATGCGTTATGCGTTATGCGTTATGCGTTATGCGTTATGCGTTATGCGTTATGCGTTATGCGTTATGCGTTATGCGTTATGCGTTATGCGTTATGCGTTATGCGTTATGCGTTATGCGTTATGCGTTATGCGTTATGCGTTATGCGTTATGCGTTATGCGTTATGCGTTATGCGTTATGCGTTATGCGTTATGCGTTATGCGTTATGCGTTATGCGTTATGCGTTATGCGTTATGCGTTATGCGTTATGCGTTATGCGTTATGCGTTATGCGTTATGCGTTATGCGTTATGCGTTATGCGTTATGCGTTATGCGTTATGCGTTATGCGTTATGCGTTATGCGTTATGCGTTATGCGTTATGCGTTATGTGTTATGCGTTATGCGTTATCCGTTATGCGTTATCCGTTATGCGTTATGCGTTAAGCGTTATGCGTTATGCGTTATGCGTTATGCGTTATGGGTTATGGGTTATGCGTTATGCGTTATGCGTTATGCGTTATGAGCTATGCGTTAAGCGTTATGCGTTATGCATTATGCGTTATGCGTTATGCGTAATGCGTTATGCGTTAAGCGTTATGCGTTATGCGTTATGCGTTATGCGTTATGCGTTATGCGTTATGCGTTAAGCGTTATGCGTTATGCGTTATGTGTTATGCGTTATGCGTTATCCGTTATGCGTTATCCGTTATGCGTTATGCGTTAAGCGTTATGCGTTATGCGTTATGCGTTATGCGTTATGCGTTATGGGTTATGGGTTATGCGTTATGCGTTATGCGTTATGCGTTATGAGCTATGCGTTAAGCGTTATGCGTTATGCATTATGCGTTATGCGTTATGCGTAATGCGTTATGCGTTAAGCGTTATGCGTTATGCGTTATGCGTTATGCGTTATGCGTTATGCGTTATGCGTTATGCGTTATGCGTTATGCGTTATGCGTTATGCGTTATGCGTTATGCGTTATGCGTTATGCGTTATGCGTTATGCGTTATGCGTTATGCGTTATGCGTTATGCGTTATGCGTTATGCGTTATGCGTTATGCGTTATGCGTTATGCGTTATGCGTTATGCGTTATGCGTTAAGCGTTATGAGTTATGCGTTATGAGCTATGCGTTAAGCGTTATGCGTTATGCGTTATGCGTTATGCGTTATGCGTTATGCGTTATGCGTTATGCGTTATGCGTTATGCGTTATGCGTTATCCGTTATGCGTTATGCGTTATGCGTTATGCGTTATCCGTTATGCGTTATGCGTTATGCGTTATGCATTATGCGTTATGCGTTATGCGTTATCCGTTATGCGTTATGCGTTATGCGTTATGCGTTATGCGTTATGCGTTATGCGTTATGCGTTATGCGTTATGCGTTATGCGTTATGCGTTATGCGTTATGCGTTATGCGTTATGCGTTATGCGTTAAGCGTTATGAGTTATGCGTTATGAGCTATGCGTTAAGCGTTATGCGTTATGCGTTATGCGTTATGCGTTATGCGTTATGCGTTATGCGTTATGCGTTATGCGTTATGCGTTATGCGTTATGCGTTATCCGTTATGCGTTATGCGTTATGCGTTATGCGTTATCCGTTATGCGTTATGCGTTATCCGTTATGCGTTATGCGTTATGCGTTATGCGTTATCCGTTATGCGTTATGCGTTATGCGTTATGCGTTATGCGTTATGCGTTATGCGTTATCCGTTATGCGTTATGCGTTATGCGTTATGCGTTATGCGTTATGCGTTATGCGTTATGCGTTATGCGTTATGCGTTATGCGTTATGCGTTATGCGTTATGCGTTATGCGTTATGCGTTATGCGTTATGCGTTATGCGTTAAGCGTTATGAGTTATGCGTTATGAGCTATGCGTTAAGCGTTATGCGTTATGCGTTATGCGTTATGCGTTATGCGTTATGCGTTATGCGTTATGCGTTATGCGTTATGCGTTATGCGTTATGCGTTATGCGTTATGCGTTATCCGTTATGCGTTATGCGTTATGCGTTATGCGTTATCCGTTATGCGTTATGCGTTATGCGTTATGCATTATGCGTTATGCGTTATGCGTTATGCGTTATGCGTTATGCGTTATGCGTTATGCGTTATGCGTTATGCGTTATGCGTTATGCGTTATGCGTTATGCGTTATGCGTTATGCGTTATGCGTTATGCGTTATGCGTTATGCGTTATGCGTTATGCGTTATGCGTTATGCGTTATGCGTTATGCGTTATGCGTTATGCGTTATGCGTTATGCGTTATGCGTTATGCGTTATGCGTTATGCGTTATGCGTTATGCGTTATGCGTTATGCGTTATGCGTTATGCGTTATGCGTTATGCGTTATGCGTTATGCGTTATGCGTTATGCGTTATGCGTTATGCGTTATGCGTTATGCGTTATGCGTTATGCGTTATGCGTTATGCGTTATGCGTTATGCGTTATGCGTTATGCGTTATGCGTTATGCGTTATGCGTTATGCGTTATGCGTTATGCGTTATGCGTTATGCGTTATGCGTTATGCGTTATGCGTTATGCGTTATGCGTTATGCGTTATGCGTTATGCGTTATGCGTTATGCGTTATGCGTTATGCGTTATGCGTTATGCGTTATGCGTTATGCGTTATGCGTTATGCGTTATGCGTTATGCGTTATGCGTTATGCGTTATGCGTTATGCGTTATGCGTTATGCGTTATGCGTTATGCGTTATGCGTTATGCGTTATGCGTTATGCGTTATGCGTTATGTGTTATGCGTTATGCGTTATCCGTTATGCGTTATCCGTTATGCGTTATGCGTTAAGCGTTATGCGTTATGCGTTATGCGTTATGCGTTATGCGTTATGGGTTATGGGTTATGCGTTATGCGTTATGCGTTATGCGTTATGAGCTATGCGTTAAGCGTTATGCGTTATGCGTTATGCGTTATGCGTTATGCGTAATGCGTTATGCGTTAAGCGTTATGCGTTATGCGTTATGCGTTATGCGTTATGCGTTATGCGTTATGCGTTATGCGTTAAGCGTTATGCGTTATGCGTTATGTGTTATGCGTTATGCGTTATCCGTTATGCGTTATCCGTTATGCGTTATGCGTTAAGCGTTATGCGTTATGCGTTATGCGTTATGCGTTATGCGTTATGGGTTATGGGTTATGCGTTATGCGTTATGCGTTATGCGTTATGAGCTATGCGTTAAGCGTTATGCGTTATGCATTATGCGTTATGCGTTATGCGTAATGCGTTATGCGTTAAGCGTTATGCGTTATGCGTTATGCGTTATGCGTTATGCGTTATGCGTTATGCGTTATGCGTTATGCGTTATGCGTTATGCGTTATGCGTTATGCGTTATGCGTTATGCGTTATGCGTTATGCGTTATGCGTTATGCGTTATGCGTTATGCGTTATGCGTTATGCGTTATGCGTTATGCGTTATCCGTTATGCGTTATGCGTTATGCGTTATGCGTTATGCGTTATGCGTTATGCGTTATGCGTTATGCGTTATGCGTTATGCGTTATGCGTTATGCGTTATGCGTTATGCGTTATGCGTTATGCGTTATGCGTTATGCGTTATGCGTTATGCGTTTTGCGTTATGCGTTATGCGTTATGCGTTATGCGTTATGCGTTATGCGTTATGCGTTATGCGTTATGCGTTATGCGTTATGCGTTATGCGTTATGCGTTATGCGTTATGCGTTATGCGTTATGCGTTATGCGTTATGCGTTATGCGTTATGCGTTATGCGTTATGCGTTATGCGTTATGCGTTATGCGTTATGCGTTATGCGTTATGCGTTATGCGTTATGCGTTATGCGTTATGCGTTATGCGTTATGCGTTATGCGTTATGCGTTATGCGTTATGCGTTATGCGTTATGCGTTATGCGTTATGCGTTATGCGTTATGCGTTATG
>NW_027469771.1:0-67102 GCF_051020765.1 Lasioglossum baleicum | reverse complement strand
TTACAAGGAGACCCCGCGTATCGAGACACCCAGATCTGAACGAAATTTTGTGTGAACGTAGCTTAGACATCCTCATGAACTATCCCATTGGCTTTCTCTTGAATGGGCACCCGTTTTCGAGATAATCGATATTGAAATGCGACATGTAAGTTATATTCAATGAGTGAAAACCTCTTGTCACAGCGGTCTGTGGCCGAGTGGGTTGAGCGAATGTCTACCACGAGGTTGGTCGGGGTTCGCGTCCCGTGTCGGCATTTTTAAAAAAATATTTTTTTCACTTTTTTTTTATTTTTCTACGTTCTACACATTATTTTTAATATAATAAATGACAAGTAATCTAGTTTTACGATAGACAAGATATATGTTTGATAAAAATCTAACATATTCGTTGTGGTAAGTATTATAACGCAAATTATTTTTGCTGTGTTGAGGCCTTTAGCCAAAATACGAGGACTCTAATAAATTATCATAAAACAGTATCTTTTCAACTTCACTATTTTTAAGTAATCGCCCTGTAGCGGCCATCGGCACGCACAATGAAACATTTGGCGTGCAAATGGTCGGGACGATTTGCGAGGCAAGCAGCAATAAAGCTATTTTTGAGCCGTTTTTAATGCGTACAATTTATTGTTAGATGTTGTAGACCAGACCTGGGCGACAATGGCCCGAAAAACACATGTTGCTCTACTACTTTGGGACTGTCTTACCGAGCAAGAGAAGGAGAGAAACAGCAACATGTGTTTTTCAGGCCACCGACGGCCAGGTGAAGGGGTAAAAGAAAGGAAAAGAAATGAAAAAAAATATAAAAGATAAAAAAAATATTATAATTATATAATATTATATTGATTTACGCCAACGTGAACGAGGTAGCGTTTCCGGAAGATTTAAAAAAAGAAAAGTGCAACTGCAACGAAAGTGCAACAGTATTTGTGCGGTGTTCGTGGTGCAGAATATACTTATGTTTCGGATGCTTTTTCGACGCCCATCACCCCACTACGTGTTGGCGGGAATCGTGGTGTTAATATATTTAATTTCTTGCTTATTTGTTGTAAACTTATTTCACATAATTGAAAAAACTTCGAAAAAGAAACAAAAAAATTTCCCCGCGCGGAAACATATATCTTGTCTATCGTAAAACTAGATTACTTGTCATTTATTATATTAGAAATAATGTGTAGAACGTAGAAAAATAAAAAAAAAGTGAAAAAAAATTTTTTTTTTAAATGCCGACACGGGACGCGAACCCCGACCAACCTCGTGGTAGACATTCGCTCAACCCACTCGGCCACAGACCGCTGTGACAAGAGGTTTTCACTCATTGAATATAACTTACATGTCGCATTTCAATATCGATTATCTCGAAAACGGGTGCCCATTCAAGAGAAAGCCAATGGGATAGTTCATGAGGATGTCTAACAAGGGGAAGCCACGGTCGATGGGTCACGGCTTTTTCTAAAACTTGCAGTACTTGAAGATATCTTCTCCAAATGTAATTTGATGAAGCAGTAGCGCGCGCTTCTCAAGATTTTTCGAGAAAATTGCATTTGAAAATCGGTTTACACGTTCATAAGGAGTTCCCGTTAAGAGGTCAATATGAAGTGAATAGCCGAGGGCGTAGCGAGGATTACTGGTAATCTGTAGGTTGCTGGTTCGTGTCTCGCTGTGGATTATTTTTTTCTAGAACTTCGATACTCCTCCCTCAATTTTAAGCCTAAAATCTATTATTTATAACTTATTTTTATTTTTTAAGATGAAAATGCATGTTTTTTATTTGTTCGATCAAAATCAAAGTTTTTATTTGTGGCCGTTGAGAAATAAATCGAACAAAAAATAATTTCAAAATGTTATAGTGTGACACGAGCCAGGGTGATACTCGTCGTAAAAACATCGAAAACAATAATTCTTGCGGCATCTCGCACACACAATAAACGAAGCATTCGTACAAGAACACACGTTTTTCAGGACATCTATCGGAAAACACGCTTCATTCAAATTTACAAATACCTCTCTGCTATCACAGAGTTTGGACGCAAACCACGCATAGTGTATCATATTCGCAAATATCGGAGAAGACAACTGATGGTGCACGATGGATTGTATTTTTATACAATCTTCTCTAGAATTTATTTCGCGTTTATGTTGAATTAAGTACGAGCAATTTTGCAGACGTTTTATTAAATTTTTTACTTGTCTGAAGAAATAAACATCGCACGGCTGGACCAGAGGTGTGCATTTTGGCGGTATTACCTTGACGCTGCACGTTGGCATACCCTCGTCATCCTGGAATAGCTCGTCGTACATTACCGGATCAGTCTGTCCTGTCCAAGAATCGATTAGTAATGCGAACTTCTTTTCTTGTACGTATGGCTTTAAACAATTCGTCAAATATTCTTTGAACAAAGCAGTTGTCAGTTTCCCCGATTTGGAACTTGTCACAACTACGTTCTGGTATTTGGCCGAATACTCGTCCACCAACTTTCGCACCCTCGGTCCAAATTTTCCAGACTTTTCTTGCAGGCACACGAAAACGGTAGGTAACAATTTACCCGATAAAGTCACAGCGTACTGGGCAGTATACGAATGTGTCATCTTGTTCACGCTCTGCATTTGGACAGAGACCACTTTTGATCCTCGTTGAGCGAGCGTCCTGCCGTAGGTCGATTGGTATTGGCATCCTGTTTGGTCCGTGTTGATGACAAAATCCATATGGAAATCTTTTATCAGCGCACGAGATGCGTGCAAAAAGTTTCTGCAGCGGCCAAAGTGTCCTCCATCGTTGCGCTTTCGCTTTCCGAAACATATTTCGTGACTTTTCGTTGCCGGATTCTATGTTTTTGTTTAAATTGCGTTGTCCACGAAGCAGCCACTTTAAATTTTAAATCGGAGAATTGGCTTGCAGCAGCTAGAGCCCACTCTTGTAAATTTCTTGTTGTCACTTGCTGACAATTGTTCCGAGCTTCCTGGAAACGGTCATTTGTCCACGAATCGATGGTAGCATATTTATCGAATGCGGTGCCGCCACTTTTAATATGCTCTTCCCACTTTTTTAAATGTTCCATGGGGAACCGAATTTTCCGGGACCTGGTAGCGACAACCTCGCTACCGAACCTTCTACACAACTTCGAAACGATGCTACGACAGCTCTTGTCGAAATGCGATTCTGTGATAGCAGAGAGGTACATATTTGTAAATTTGAATGAAGCGTGTTTTCCGATAGATGTCCTGAAAAACGTGTGTTCTTGTACGAATGCTTCGTTTATTGTGTGTGCGAGATGCCGCAAGAATTATTGTTTTCGATGTTTTTACGACGAGTATCACCCTGGCTCGTGCCATACTAGCATGTAATCAATACAGAGAGAATTTTCAATAATAAAGCAACTACAACATTTTGAAATTATTTTTTGTTCGATTTATTTCCCAACGGCCACAAATAAAAACTTTGATTTTGATCGAACAAATAAAAAACATGCATTTTCATCTTAAACTAGAGGGGTGTTGTTGCTCGCTCGCTTCGCGAGCTTCGCAAGTAGGGTTGTCGTAGCTCGCTCGCTTTGCGAGCTCGCGAGAGGGTTAGTGGTACGGATGTTATTTGGTGTGTGACTCTCCTCGAGCCACACAAAGAACTTCCCGATTCGTTAGTTGCAGTATATTATTATCATTACTAAGTGTAATTTTTAAGAAAATTATACGTTTTCAGGGAAATTCAATAGTTTTCTACTTATCAAAATGTTTGCTATATGGCGTCGCATTAAACGAACATCGTAGGCTCGTTGTTCGCTTGGTTCCTTGTTATAGCATACTAATGTTGCAAAATAAATTGTCTTAATTAGTTTTTCGCAAACGATACAACTCCTCATTATCCGGGTTTGCAGTATTGATCTTGGTTTTCTTTGATACTGTTAATTTAAATTGTCCGAAAATATATAAATCGCGCTCAATTTTGAAACTCTGCTCAGTGCTACATACAAAATTTGTAAAGTTCGCCTTTCTGATTTTTTAAAATCCAAACATACTTTCTCGTATGTTTGTCCCTAACTTTTATGAATCGTAATCGCTTCAGCAGGAACCACTGGAAATTGACTACGTGTGATTTGATATTTTTCCTCACTCGACATATTTACTTGATTCGATATTTTTATTATTGGTGCAAAATTTTGATCAATATTGGCATTTTTCATATAATCACGATAACGAGTTCTTACTTTCACTCCTACTCTGGCCAATTATAAATCTAACCACAATATAGACGAAATTTTAGTATTTTCTTGAAAAGTAATAAATTTTAATATTCCGCATGTGTGCTCCATTAACCAATCCGTTTTCAACATCAATGTTATTAATTATCATATATTTTATATTAATTTTCAATTTAATCTCAGTTAATAATTCGTTTTGAACTGATTGTGTTTTTAAAGATTGTAATATAAATTTTTTTGTACTTTCATCGATATTCTTTGAAAATGTATTCTCGGTAGTAGAGATGATTAACTCACTCTTGCATTGGGTTAATTTTCGATTAATGTAAGCGTAAAATTCGTCGTAAGGCACAAAAAAAATTAAAAAAAAAAAAATTTTTTTTTTAATTTAAAAAAAAATTGGAAAAAAAATTTTTTGTGTAAATACGTTTGTCTCTTCGGTGGAAACTTTCCGTTCTCTCGTATAAATTGCATTGTTGAATGAACTTCTTTCGAAAAAAACTAAAAAAACTAAAAACTACTTGACCAAAATGGACCAAAATCTAATCAGCTCTAAGTTACAGCGGGGCACATCGATTGCATCATTCATCATCCTGATCGCGTTGTTACTTTTTCTGAAAACGTTAACGAAAAATTTGATTACATAGAAACGGCCATACGCACACACACACACACACACACACACACACACGAACATTTTGCTGAAAATAGTCTAATATGTCTGCAATGACCTTGAAACGTGTAGATCTGCTAAAAAATCGATTTTCGATTTTCGGGGTCATTACAATAACTTCCCTATAAAATCGGGAAGTTAATAAGAGCACGGCACAGCGTTACATCGACAGCGGGAATGAACATTTGGTGGTACCACCAGTTACCGATTCATAAAAGCTCTTCAATTCGGTGGCGCCACCAAGTTGCGCCACCAAGTTGCCCACCAGTGGCCTAGTCTAATAGCGGCCTTATATTTGGCTTTACTAATCCCTTCAGAGATGTCTCTAGTACATGAAACAAATGCCGGGAATCTAAAATTAGCACAACAAACGGCAGAAATCACGTTTACATATGTGGTAGAGAGCTCGTTAGAGAGCTCATCGAAGAATTCACGCGAGACCTGGCCCACTAAATTGTTGATTTCCTATAATTAATAACTTTGTTTTGTGTTCGTTCTTTCAATTTTGAATATGGAAGGTATCGAAGCAGGTGAGGAATATCCATTTGTCCTGTTTCATTAACCGTTAAAATAGTTTCATAGCAATAATAAAACACTAACAATAAGTTAGAATCAAGTTTTATAGACGTTAATATCTTCAAATAAGCTTTTCTCGAGTTAGGGTCAAAACATCCTGGGGTTTTGATGTACTTAGATTTCACAACTATTATACTTCACAAATATGTAAACATTTCTTGCTTCAAACTGCTTTGAACGGCTGTGTGCCATTTTTTTACCACGCGTATGCGTCAAATCTTGTAATCGAATTTTAAGCCTCTTCCCATAGACCAATCTTACTGAAATTTTATATACACACTTGCTTCTGATGACAATAAAAGTAGAAAACTAGAGGGTTATTGTTGCTCGCTGGCTTCGCTCGCTCGCGAGTAGGGTTGTTTTTGCTCGCTCGCTTTGCTCGCTCGCGGATAGGACTGCTCTTGCGAAAGGGTTAGTAATACGCATGGCTAGTAGTACCTATAGCTATTAATGTTTTTTTTTATTTGGTGTGTGACTCTCCACGAGCCACACAAAGAACTTCCCGATTCGTTAGTTGCAGTATATTATTATCATTATTAAGTGTACGTTTTAAGAAGATTATACGTTTTCAGGGAAATTCAATAGTTTTCTACTTATCAAAATGTTTGCTATATGACGTCGCATTAAACCAACATCGTATGCTCGTTGCTCGCTTGGTTCCTTGTTATAGCATACTAATGTTGCAAAATAAATTGTCTTAATTAGTTTTTCGCAAACGATACAACTCATCATTATCCGGGTTTGCAGTATTGATCTTGGTTTTCTTCGATACTGTTAATTTAAATTGTCCCAAAATATATAAACCGCGCTCAATTTTGAAACTCTGCTCAGTGCTACATACAACATTTGTAAAGTTCGCCTTTCTGATTTTTTAAAATTCAAACATACTTTTCTCGTATGTTTGTCCTTGACTTTTATGAATCGTAATCGCTTCAGCAGGAACCACTGGAAATTGACTACGTGTGATTTGATATTTTTCCTCACTCGACATATTTACTTGATTCGATATCTTTATTATTGGTGTTAAATTTTGATCAATATTTTCATTTTTCATATAATCACGATAACGAGTTCTTACTTTCACTCCTACTCTGGCCAATTGAAAATCTAACCACAATATAGACGGAATTTTAGTATTTTCTTGAAAAGTAATAAATTTTAATATTCCGCATGTGTGCTCCATTAACCAATCCGTTTTCAACATCAATGTTATTAATAATTATGATATAGTTTATATTAATTTTCAATTTAACCTCAGTTAAGAATTCGTTTTGAACTGATTGTTTTTTTAAAGATTGTAATATAAATTTTTTTTTGTACTTTCATCGATATTCTTTGAAAATGTATTCTCGGGAGTAGAGATGATTAACTCACTCTTGCATTGGGATAATTTTCGATTATTGTAAGCGGAAACATCATCGTAAGGTACAAAAAAAATTGAAAAAAAATTTTTTTTTTTTAATTTTAAAAAAATCGAAAAAAATTTTTTTTGTGTAATTACGTTTGTTTCTTCGGTGGAAACTTTCCGTTCTCTCGTATAAATTGCATTGTTGAATGAACTTCTTTCGAAAAAACTAAAAAAGCTAAAAAACTACTTGACCAAAATGGACCAAAATCTAATCAGCTCTAAGTTACAGCGGGGCACATCGATTGCATCATTCATCATCCTGATCGTGTTGTTACTTTTTCTGAAAACGTTAACGAAAAATTTGATTACATAGAAATGGCCATGCGCGCGCGCGCACACACACACACACACACACACACACACATACGAACATTTTGCTGAAAATAGTCTAAAATGACTGCAATGACCATGAAACGTGAAGATCTGCTAAAAAATCGATTTTCGATTTTCGGGGTCATTACAATAACTTCCCTATAAAATCGGGAAGTTAATAAAATATATAAAAAACTTTTTAAAAACCACGCTTATATTAAAATGCACTAAAGAAGAGAAAATAATTTTTTTCCTGGCTCTCCATAAAATACCGAATCCAGTTCAATGATTAATAATATTTTTCCCCAAAATTTTAAGCTATTCGTTCATAATTTCTTCTGTTATAAAATTAGTGTCGGAATAGTCAGAAAAATTTAATATGAATTTAAATAAAATCATGACCTTAGTGACTATAAATAAAAGCGTGGAGCGTTAAGAATGTTTGACACGCGGTTGTAAATACGTTCAAAGCAATGTGCTACCGTCTCGTCCCGGGTTATTGTCTTTACCGTTCGCGTTCAATTTGAACGATTTCTAACGAGCTCCCAAGTATGAGAGTATGGTGGGGATGCCCGCGTATTACGCGAGGCCTCCGATCCGCGACAGTCGTGATTTATATCTGAGAGATCTCTGTTCCTCCGATCCAAGAACCGCGAATCGTTCTTCCGAAACGAGAACCGTGAGTCGTTCCTCCGAAACGACATCTCACTCAGTTATTTGTATGTACCGCGAGTTTAAAGGTTACTATTAAAAGTTATTCTTGAAGTCGCAGAAACCCGGCTTCCCTGAGTAAACCAGTGGTTTTAATTCACCCACTTACACTTTCTCCACCACCGGACTGATTCAACCCTTCCTACTCGATTTTAAACGAAGTGCTCGTGTCGGGGTAAACAAAGAATATTGACGTAATCTTCGTGGGCGCTCCACGCTTTTATTTATAGTCACTAATGTCATGATTTTATTTAAATTTATATTAAATTTTTCTATCTATTCCGACACTAATTTTATAACAGAAGTAATTTTGAATTAATTGCTTAAAATTTTGGGGAAAAATATTGTTCAAGATTCGAATTGTGAATTTGCTGGTCGGTACGCCAACCGTCGAGCTCCGTTCGCTCTGCTCTTTTTTCAACCCTGTTTAGAGTCGCGTAGCGATCATGCGTAACCGTAACGCGAGACTACGGCTTGTTTGTCAGCTCCCATCACCGGCAAATCTCCCCTATTCGAATCTTGAACCGTCGTCTTCCCGGATCATGCGATCGATCCGGAACCAATCGCGTGCGACCCCGCCTGCCGTTTCGGCGAATATTTAAAGGCCCTCCCTTGGCGGAGCGAGCCTCTTCCGATCAGTTATCCGAGACAACACGATTCATCATTCCGCACGTTCTATTTTCTGTACTTTCTGTTTGTTCTCGACAATCATTGCGCTTTATTTCTCGCAATCATACTTCGAAGTGTCTTTCGAGTCGCCATCGAGTCTTATTCTTTCGCGTCGCGATCAGTGCGTCTGCCCGCGTCAAGATTTTCATACAAACGCGGTGAAGATCTCCGTTCGTGGCGACCCTCGTCGAGGTGTCGTACAAGATTTCCGTCGCGATTCAAAGGCAGAAATATCGCACGCGCAAGATTTCCGTATTTAGATTCGTCGGCGATTGTTGATATCTACAATTTGAAATAAAGTGCATTGTGAAATCCACTCTGAAATTAATCTCTCTCCCTCATTCTCACGATCCTTGTCATTGCCGTCCTCGCGCGCTCAATTCTAAGCGGTTTCAGCATCAGGCGCCTCCGACCGTCGGTCGACGCCGAACAAATATTATTGATCGTTTCACTGGATTCGGTATTTTATGGAGAACCAGGAAACAAATAATTTTCTCCTTTTTAGGGCATTTTAATATAAGCTTGGTTTTTAAAGTTTTTTTTATACAATTTATTTTTTTCTGCTTAGAAAACAACAGGAACTTCAGAAATGCAGATTTGCTAGAATTTTGGATTAAATCAGAGAAGCCCAATAAAATTTCTGTAGTATACTCCACTATCCAAGGCCTTTTAAAAATATCGATCCCTTCCGATACAACACACAGAATTATAAGGAAAACTGTTGAGAGATATGACTTGGAATTAAGAAAAAAGTGGAAGAAATGTGCGCGTCAGCGGGCCAATTTACAACGTCACCATAGTGTTTGGTTGAACAATGACCTGTTTAAGCTGGACGATCTGCTTTCTATATCTCGAGAGCACCCACCACTCTCCTCCATCCATCCCACTGAAAACCCTTCTGCAAGCCTGGGAAGGCCACAAGTTGATTTCGAGGTAGCATCGCGGAAAACTAAAACCCGAAAAGTTCAAGATCTATTTTCAAGGCCATCCGTCGAACTAGCATTCGCTGCTGAATTAACGCGTAGATCTCAAAATAAGTAAATCGCGGTTGATTGTCAGGCAAAGGTTGCGCCACACGAAATAATTTCATTGATCTTAGATTTGGATTTATCCGAACGTAAATATATCATTCTTCAATCATTTGATTCATTGGCCAACATGCTTCCAAGTGTCAAGGCTGTTAGGCAAATGAAAAAATTCGTTTTTGCCAGTTGTGACTGCAACGGAAACTTCTGCAGAAGTAAAGTTAGAAGATCTGCTGAGTGAGACATGCGATAGTATTCTAAGAATGATCAACGTGTATGACTATACCGACTTGAAATTAGTTTGCAAATGGAGATTTGATGGCAGTTCTAGCCACAGCACCTACAAACTTCCATTTAGTAACAACGATCTAGCCACTGACGAATTTTTGTTTGTAATAGCTTTTGTGCCCCTTAAACTGGTACATGGGAATAGCGATTTGTGGGTAAACACTCATCCTTCCTCCACCCTTTTTTGTAGGCCTATCAAACTTATCTTTCTAAAAGAGAGTGAGGCCCTAATTAGGAACAGGAGTCACAGATATTAGCGGAAATACAAAACCTCTCCCCATACCGATTTAATTCAAGTGGTACCGAAGCAACTATCACTTTTCAGTTTCACTTCACTATGATAGATGGTAAGGTGGCTAACATTCTATCAGAAATGAATTCCAGTTCAAAGTGCTACATATGCAAAAGCCACTCCAAAGGAGATTAATACAGAAAAGGTGTATGATAAAATTCCTGACGCAGACCAGTACCGTTTTGGTTTGTCCACACGGCATTGTTGGATTCGTTTTTTATCACGCTTATATTAGCTTGCCGTGTCGTTGTTGTTGTTGTTGTTGTATGCGTCAAATCTTGTAATCGAATTTTAAACCACTTCCCGATGAGCTAGAGACTTGAAACTTTAAACATAGCTCAGAACTGGGTGACAATGCAATATTAAAAAACAAATTAAAAAAAAACTATGCGTTTAGGAGGTATAAACTATTAAAATTTTAACCATTACACCACCGCGCGACGCTCGGTAGTCCCTCATCGCGGCCAGCGATCCCCACTCCGCGCGCAAGCGCTTACCTACTCCACTACGTGTTCCCACTCCGACTCATCCCCACTCCACTGGCCCACTTTGCATCGTAGGAGCTCAGTTTACTTACTGAGTTGGTTAGGATTAGGTCGGGGTGGAGGGCGACAAGGACCGCCGATTCTGTTCGGTAAGCGGCTCGCGGTCGTCACTACAAACCAATATGGCGGCGCCTTTACCTGTCAAAAACACTGCAATAGCTCCTGACCTATTGATCCTACAGAATGGAAACTTCGATTTGCAGCCGTCATGACGCAATATTTTTCCTTTTACAAAAGATGGTTGAAGTAGTAATTAAAATCGATTACAAGAGATGTAAAGACTAAAAAGTAGAAAATAAAAAAATATATAATAAAACTTTTTTAGAGAAAAAAAGAAAATTTTTTGCCAATTCACAGATCAGCTCTGAAATAACTGATTTGGATGAAGGGTTAATAATCAACTTTCATCAGATTTTAAGAACTTTATCTTGTGATGCGCGAATCGATGATGATACATTTGGAGGTCTCTTGAAACATACTTTGAAACTATATTTAGACAACTATGCTTGGTATTATATGCCGAGTACTGTACACAAAGTGCTATTTCATAGTTGTCAAATCATAATTGCGTTCGATCTCCAGATTGGAGTGCTCTCCGAGGAGGATCTGGAGGCCACTCATAAAATAATTAGGAAAAATAGATTAAATCATACTAGAAAGAATAGTAGGGTAAATTCAAATACCGACATTTTAAATTCACTTACAATTTCTTTAGATCCTTTGATTTCTACAAGCAGGAAGACCAATACGAATCATACGAAGTCGAGGCTTCCTTTGAAAGATATTGAACAATACCTATTACTTGCTGACAATGACAGTTCCATTAACTCACTCCGACTTGAGTTACAGAACGCGACGACGACAACACCCGATGACAATTATAGTAACAGTGACAGCGACCAATGATACTCATACCATTTTTACCACATAATTAGTGACTTTATGTTGTATATATTTTATGTATATTTTGTTTCTTTATGTATACATTTTATTATAGTTTTTAATATAGTCTTTTTCTTTATGTATATAAATATGTATACAGGGTGTCCCAAAATTCGTGAAAATCCCGAAAGGGGGTGGTTCCTGAGACCATTCTAAGAGACATTTTCCTCTGCACCAAAGTCAACTGCGGCTTTGTTTAGGAGATATTAACGAAAAACACGGACCAATCAGAGCGCGACCTAGTCGCGCGATGCCGCGTTCAGCCCGGCGCACAGTGGGCCAGAATGGCTCGGTAGCTGTTTACGCCTATTTCACCATTATTTAAAAACTTAAAGACCACATTAAATAGGTCGTTGACTTCGTCTTGGCGTCAGCTATAATGTTATTAAATAAAAAATATATAGTTATAAATAAATATTGAAGGTGACCACAATTTTTTATTTAAAAAAAGAAATTGTTCAAATTTTTTGTATTGAGATTTGTAGAAGACTGAGTACTAATTACTTTTTGTAGGAAACATTTTTTTGTCATACCACCGGAAATGTCTGAAAACTCGTGTGAATAATGAATAATATTTGAAAACTGGCTGTTCACCATTATTTCAAAACATAAAGACCATATTAAATATATCGTTGGATCAGTCGTGGCGTCAGCTATAATATTATTGAATAAAAAGTATATAGTTATAAATAAATAATCAAGGTGAACACAATTTTTTATTTAAAAAAATTTTGTTTTTAAATTTTTTGTACTGAGATTTGTAAAAGACTGTGTACTGATTACTTTTTGTAGGAAACATTTGTTTGTCACACCACCGGAAATGTCTGAAAAATCGTGTGAATAATAAATAATAATTGGAAACTGGCTATTCAGGCATTCAAACAAGAGTAATCCACAATTTTTGAATGAATGAAGTTTATTACATTTAATGAAATAACAAAAATGTGTTATTACTGTCTTATATTTAAAGAATTACAAGAATTCAAACAAAATTAATTGAGTACGAATGTATAAAATTGTGGGCTTGATTGTTTTGCCCTCACGTATGAATTTCGTCGTTCGTGTCGACGATTCCACGTGTCGTAGACTAAATGAAATCCACTATTTAATGTAAAACAATTTATTCAACACTTGGTTCACGCCAGGCTTATGCACGTGCTTCCACGTTGAGAGCCAGAACAAGAAGAAAGACGAATCGCTCGTCGTGCGGATGCACGGCTAAAAACATTTGAAAATCGCGGCGGCGGTGGCCGACCACCAACGAAGGTGTCCGAAGCGATCACCGATTCGCGATCGACGAGCTATGACTCTATGACTATTGTACACCGCCCACCTTGAAAGGCTGTGCTTTCAACAATCAATAGTGTAAACATGCAACGGTGCTACGCTGTTCGGATGCTATGTATCTAAGCGCAAACTGTACAAAATTCTTATAACTACTTATGCTAGAACATGAATTCTACGTATGATTACATGACTGTGCACAACGAGGCGCACCCTTAGGTTTCTATCGGTAATATAGCCAATTTGGCTAACGGACGTGTTATTATTCCCTTCAATGTCTTTATTGACGCAGCACGAACAACGTCATCCGGACCCGGATGGATTTCCTGAACTCGGCCCATGATCCATTGCAAAGGCGCTAGTCCTTGCTGCTTGACTAAAACCAGCTGCCCCAATTGCAGCTGACTACCCTTATTTGTTCGCCACTTCGATTTTTCCTGTAACTGCGATAAATATTCGCGACTCCAGCGCGACCAAAAATGTTGACGCAATTGCTCAACTCGTTGCCATCTCGATAGTCTATTTTCGTTGAAACACGATAGGTCTTCGCGCGGAAAACTGTTTAACTCTTCGCCAATCAAAAAGTGCCCAGGTGTCAAACAAGCCATATCATTAGGATCCTCCGATAGAGGCGTTATGGGTCTCGAATTCAAAATTGCCTCGATCTCACAAAAAAGCGTCTGTACTTCCTCATACGTCAAATGCGCATTTCCCATTACACGGTGCATATGGAATTTAGCCGATTTTACGGCGGCCTCCCAATGTCCGCCGAAATGCGGCGCATTGGGAGGGATAAAATGCCAGGAAATCTGAGATTCCTGCAAAAAGTCTCGAATAATTGATTTAATATTGGTGCGTGCCAAGAACTCGTGTAGTTCTTTTAACTCGCAGGCAGCACCAGTAAATGCGGTGCCATTATCAGAATGCAACGAAATTATTTTGCCTCTGCGAGATATGAATCTCTTTAATGCTCCAATGAACGAGTCTGTTGTTAGGTCTCCGACAATTTCGATATGCACCGTCTTTGTCGCAAAACAAACAAATATTGCTATGTATGCCTTCACATTTCGGGCGTTGCGTCTTTTGCCTTCGCGAATTATGATCGGACCGGCGCACAGTGGTCTAAAACGCGAAATTTAGTGACATTTTGGTATAACTTCTAAGCTATTAAAGATATCGACGTGAAATTTGGGGTGTAGGATATTAACGTGTAATCTTTTTTAATAATGTATAATGTGGTATACTTTTCGTTTATGTAATAGTTTTTTTTACTATTTTTTAAACATATTTACAAATTTAACAACTTTTAGCAAATTTTTTTGAAACGGAATACATTCAGCTTAGTCAATATATTATTTTTCTAAATTTTTGAGAAATCGCTATTTGAATAAAATTTGTTTCTTGATTTTCCAAAGCCTCCGGAGAAAATTTATCTGATCCTTTAAAATTCACAATCTATAGTACCTTGTCACGGCGTTTATTTCCCGGCGAACCGAGAGATAACCGCCTTCGAGAAATTATGGCCTTGCGACCGGGCCACGCTCGGTCGCGCGACACGTGGTCCTCTCGAGACAAAAGATCTTCGCAGATTCGAACGGAACGACAAATTTGGACACGAAGTGAACGGGCGCCAGGTACTATACCGTACCACGCGAAACTCTCGAACGATTCGATCGGTTCTCAAAACGACGTCGAATCTGCGAACATCGTTTAGGCCGGTGACGGCCGCGAATGGGTCCAGGGGACCACGTGAGGAAAGGAACGGGGCATTCCCCGCGACGAGAACGTTTCTCACGGTAAATGAAGCTACTCGGTAGATCTCGGGCAAAATATAGTCGTTTATTAAAACGAGATGGTCATACAATCCGCCGGCCGTTGCCGGCGGTAGTCAATACCTTTGCCGGCGCGAACACGAAAGTGACGGCGGCTGTTCGGCCGATCGCGCGGAATAACTTCTATCGCGTCGAGCTCGGTCGTCACAGGACTTCGCGTGAATTTACAAGCCACGAGGGCACGAATTCGACCGAGCTCCGGTGACGTACGCGTTCCTAATTCGAGACTGGGCGAAACGTGCGAACGGTGAACGACACGAAGCGAATACGGCGCATTATCCTCCCGAGGAACGATCCGAGGGCAACCCGAAGAATTACCGGGCGAATATCGTGGGTCCCGAATAGCTCGTGCACGAGGATTCGGCGACACACGATCCGCGGCCTCGCGAGCCTCTCAGGAGAGCGACTCCTGGTCAACGGTGAACGCGGGGAAACACGCGGTACACCGCGGTACGAACTTTCGCGAACTCAAATAACGTCCCCGAACCAACACGAACTGGTCACAAATGATATCGAACTAAAGCCTGACCGGCACTTACCAATATCGCTGTAGTGGCGGCAGTCGCAAAATACTTTTATAATCGCGGTCTAAGATTCGCACGTGTGCACCGTAAACAGTCCTTCGACCCAGTGGCCCAGTTCGAGATGGTTCGGAACGCGGAAGCGAGTTTTCCCCCCACTCTCGTCTTCGGCGACGCTCGGGCCAATCACGTTGTTTCTGGGCGCAGGGACGACTCGATGACATGTCGGCCCGGGCCTTCGGTATTTTCTATTTT
This sequence comes from Lasioglossum baleicum, assembly GCF_051020765.1. Taxonomy (NCBI): domain Eukaryota; kingdom Metazoa; phylum Arthropoda; class Insecta; order Hymenoptera; family Halictidae; genus Lasioglossum; species Lasioglossum baleicum. The sequence continues at coordinate 51,573 of NW_027469771.1, read as the reverse complement.
TCCGAAGCCCGGCCGATATAAGGCGGTGAGTCGGCATCCATGGATCCGAGCCGTTCCGGTGTAGCTCTCATGGCATTTTCCGGATGAGACGTCGACGAGGGTGGACTGCTGATCGTCCTTATGTTTAACAGCCTCGCCGCTTTCTCCGGGTTGACAGATCCGGGCTCGGTCCAATCCTCGCCGTCTTCCTCGCCAGCGTCGCCCTGTGATTGGTGTTCCGAGCGTCTTCGCTTGCGGCCTTCCGCCAATCGGCGGCCGGAGACAGGTATCGGGCTCCTCGCCGATTTCGGTGGTTCCTGAAAACTCTTGTCGCGCCCGGCGGCGCGACATTCAAAGGCGATAATTCTATTCTTCGGGCGTTCGGATGTCCCAGGGAGAGCGCTCGTTATAGCCGTTTCGTTATTGTACCGCTTTTTCGGTGACCCGGTCTTTCGTCTAAGGTTCGGAGTGACGTAGGCTAAATCTGCCACGTCACAACTCCTCCCCCCCCGAAAGAGACCGGGGCACCGGTGGCAGTTACCAGCCAGGCTTGTTCGCGAGTTCGGGGACGAACGCTCTTCCTCGGATCTTCCTTTACATAGGGACGGACACTGCAGAGACATACACGATTTTTCCCATCACCAATCCAGACGAATATATCCTTAAAATCGTTGTTTTTCCCTGATGTGGGCGGAGCCTGATGACACGACCGGTACCTAAGGGAGAAAACCGGATTCGCTGACGTTGGGTTCCGCTGAACCCTGAGGGACGTAGGGATCAGGGTTAAAATAACAAAACTACCAATGAGGGCGACAATCGTTTATTTGCGCCCCTCTAGCGCCTATTAATACTGGTGTCCCTCCCACCCTCCGAAACTTCAGTCTTGGAACTAAAATAAACGATATTGCTATCGAAGGGGGGAGGGACCGATAAACAAAATAATCAGTCTTTTAGTCATTTCGAAAAAACTTTGGCCTCGGTATTGGTCCCGTTATCGGCGGTAACTTGCCGACTGTCCTTGGTTATCTGGCCCCCTTAATACCGACCATACCTCGTGCCGCTGCACTCTGGGCACGTTTCCACCGTATAGTATGGGCGGCCGCATCGGTAACAGTATTGCCACTTTTGAGGCTCCAAGCACTCCGAGTGGCAGTGCCCGATTTTGTGGCATCGCCAGCACCCTTGTTCTACCTCCGCGCCTCGTCGCCCTGGCCTCCCTCGCATCTTCGGTGTGCCTCGTTGCCGTATTGGCATTACATTTGCTTCACGTCGTCCTGGGTTCTGGGCCGCCCGGTTGACGTTAGGTGCCGTACCATTTCCTCTTCGGGGTGGTGCGGTCGAGATTCCCCCCCTGGTCGGCCGCGCGTCAATCCTCACCGATGTGCCGAACATATTTTGCGCCTGTATATTTAGGCCTGCCCTTTGGACCGGTTGGCTCGTCTGATTGCCGGGAAGGGTTCTGGCGATTCGCTCTTCTACCGCGTCTTCCGTCCTTTGACGGTGCTCCTGGCGGATTCTGTCCATCCGCTCTTCTACCGTGCTCTCTACGGCTCCGGGTCTGGCTACCCCTGCTACCCTCGGTACTGCTGCTGCGACCGGGCTCGTTACCTTGGTTGGTCTTGGTACTGGTTCTTTTATCAGGCCTGGTTTAGCAATCCCTATTAGCAACTTTGTTTCTTTTAGGGCTGCTATCCCTCGGCCCAGGGTACCTTTTCTTCCTTCCTCCGTGATTTTCTGTCCCAAGGTGCGTCTCGGTATTTCGGTGCTTTCGGAAGTTGGTTGCAACGCTTTTTGCGCCTCCGGATCCACCTTCTTCTCCTCCTCTTCTTCCGTTGGTGGTTGCTTGTCCTCCATTTGCTCCTGCGGCTCTTCCGGTATCGGCCGTAGCTGCAGTGCGGCCGTAGCCACAGAAGTTGTCGGTGGAGACGTTGGCCGCAGTAAGTCTCCCCACGGCAGGGCTTCTCCCAGCAAGTCCAATAATGGCTCCTGGGCCAGTTGAGGGGGTCCGTGCGGTCGACACGTTATGGACGCCGTTGCCGCGCGGGTGCCCCTCGGTAACGGGTGCAGCCTCCGTAGTCTCTCCTCTAACGATTCCAGTGTTGATTTCGCGGAATCCATTTTTCCGTTGGCTTCGGTAGTCTATTGAGAAAAGAGAGGCTATGGTGTTAATTTTTATCGTACGCCGTATGAGTGGGGAAGTATGGTTTGAGGTCCGATATGTGCGCTTTGCCGAGGTTCTTCCCCTCCTCGGTGGCCAAGTTATAGACTCCCGGTGACAGTTTTTTCGTTATTATTACCGGACCAGTAAATTTCGGTGATAGTTTCGCCGCAAAATGGTTAGCGGCCGACGAAAGTATTCGCTGTCGTTTCATAACCCTGTCCCCTACGTTAAATTCTCGGTTTCTCCGTCGCAAATTATAATGGTGCGATTGTTTCCGATATGCGTCCTCGAGGTTTTCCAACATCCAATGCCGCAGCGTCGGTAATTGCGACACCCGCTTCTTCCAGCTGTCATTGGATGTCACCTCGAGGTCGATCGGAGGCTCGACGTTAGCCCTCGCACATTTTGCCGGTCGCGGCTCTCGCCCGAAATTGAGAAACGCTGGGGAGGCTTGTAGAACGGAATGGTGCGCGGTATTATACGCAAAACGAAACTGTGGTAAATTCAAGTCCCAATCTCGGTGGTCCCTCTCTATATAAGCGACGATCATCGTCTTCAGGATCCGATTCACTCGCTCTACTGGGTTCGCTTGCGGGTGGTACGGGGGGGTGGTACTTAATCGAATGCCGTATTCGTCGGCAAGTTCCCTCAGAGTCTTGTTCGCGAACTCGGTACCATTGTCCGTCAACAAGACATCCGGGGTCCCCCATCGCGAAAAAATTAACCCTTCTAGGGCGTCCGCTATTTTCGGACCGGTTGCACGTCGAAGCGGGGTGCACTCTATCCACTTTGTGAACAGATCCTGCATAACGAGAAGGTACGAGTTGCCGGACCTGCTCGGAGGGAACGGACCCATAATGTCGGCAGCTACTACTGTCCAGGGCATGTCGACTCTGCGCCGACCCATCAACCCCGGTGGGAGTGTTTGTTCCACCTTCGTGAGCTGACAGGTATTACAGCGTCTTACGTATTCTACTGCCGTTCTATACATGCCTGGCCAGTAGTAGCGGGTGGCGATACGATGATAGGTCTTTTCGACCCCTAAATGCCCTGCCTGTGGGTTGTCGTGCGCCTCCTGCAGGATCTCGGTTCTCCGTTCCTCTGGGATTACGAGTTTCCACTCGTTCCCGTCGGAACCCAGCGTTTCCGCGATCAACGGATCTGTTCTTCGACAAAACAGCTCCCCGCCTCGAATTGCCCAGTCCGGAAATTTCTCGGGATTTTTCTCGACTTCCGCAAATTTTCCCTCGTACCACTTTGGGCGAACCGCGGCCGCGATATGAGTTTCCCTTTCGGTATCCCCCTCCCCCTCGTAAATACGCGAAAGTGCATCTGGCACTTTATTAAGGGCTCCCTGCCGATATACTACTTGGAAATCGTATTCCTGCAGCTGCAGGGCCCAACGCGCTAATCGACCCGTGGGGTTTTTCAGAGTTCTCAGCCACCGTAAACTGTTGTGGTCCGTAATTACCGTAAATGCGTACCCTTCTAAATATGGTCGAAATTTTTGTACTGCCCAGACAATCGCGAGACATTCGAGCTCTGTAGCGGAATATTTTCGCTCCGGTAATGTGAGTGATCTGCTCGCGAATGCTATTACGCGTTCGACCTCATCGACCTCTTGCGTTAATACCGCGCCTAAACCTACCGTGCTCGCATCCGTCTGCAGGGTAAATGGGGTTTCGAAATTTGGGCACGAGAGGGTAGGTGCCGAAGCGATCGCGTCCCGTAAGGATTCGAAGGCGCTTTGTTGGGCGTCCTTCCACTCCCATTCGCGATCTTTACGTAATAGACGGTTCAGTGGTTCGGCAAGTGTGGCGAATCCCGGAATGTATCTTCTGTACCAGGAGGCCATCCCGAGAAAACGCCGCACCTGCTTCACCGTTTTCGGCGGAGGATACGATAAAACGGGTTGGATTTTCTCCGCGTCCACCTTTAATCCCTCTCGGCTCACCACGAAACCCAAATACCGAACTTCTTGACAGCAGAACTCGCACTTATCAGGATTTATCATTAGACCGGCTTCTTTGATTCTATTCAATACGCGTTTGAGCCATTCGAGATGTTCTTTGAACGTTTTGGTGACGATGATTATATCGTCTAGATACGAAAACGCGTGAGGCTCCATTTCTGGGCCTATTAACCGGTCCAATAATCGCTGAAAGGTTGCGGGTGCTCCTGTCAGCCCATACGGCATGCGGCGGAAATGGAAAAGACCTTTTCCCGGTACCGTAAAAGCTGTTATTTCGCGGCTTCCTTCCTCTAACGGAATTTGGAAATACGCTTGACTGAGGTCGATGGTCGAGATATATTTCGCGGCCCGTAACTTGTCTAGGATTTGCGTCATGAGCGGTAACGGATACGCATCTTTCTTCGAGACCTCGTTAACTTTTCGGAAATCGAGACAAAAACGGTATTTACCGTTGGGTTTCTTAACCATCACGATCGGACTTGACCAACCACTTTGCGATGGCTCTATTATTCCGTCGGCCAGTAGCTTATCTACTTCCTTATATATGGCCTCCTGTACTTTCGGGGAGACGGCATAGTATCGCTGTTTAATCGGAGGATGGTCGCCCACATCGATTCTGTGGCTAGTCAAGTTCGTCATTCCGGTCATATCGTTAAATTCCGGTAACGTGGTCTCGAGAAACTCTTTTAATTGCCGTTTTTCGGCTTCCTCCATCGTTTGTAGACCACAACATACGGTGTCGGGGTTAGTATTCTCGAAAGGGAATTTCTCATTTGGCCGTTTCGCAAAATACCACACTGAATTGTGGTATTCGGCTACTATGCCGAACTTCGCGATTGAATCGGTTCCTAATAGCAGGGGTGTCACCAGATTGTCCAGGACTCGCGCAAATATATCGCGTTTCTCTCTGCCTATTCTTAACGAAAAACGTGCCTCCTCGATTGCTCGATCTACTGCGCCGGTGGCGAGGAGGAAATAGCAAGGTTTATCTGTTGTTCTAATTTCGATAATTCTATCCTCGACGTTCTCGAGGGTTTCTCGGCTCACAAAGGTCAGCGACGAGCCCGAGTCTATTAAAGCGCGGGTCGCGAAATTGCCGATGTACGCGTCGACGGTCAGTAGAGGGGGTCGGTATTCCTCCCCATTTACAATTACGCGGGCCGATATTAATTCGGGTGAAGTCTCTCCTGACCCCTCGATCGACTTCCCCCCTCGTTTCCCGACCGTTTACTGCACCTTCGGCAGCGATTTATTGTAACCCCCTCCGCTCCGCATCCGTAGCAGTGCAGTTGCGGTTCTTCACGGCAGTCTCGAGACAGGTGACCAGTCTTACGGCAATTCCAACATTGATGCTGGTACTTCCCGGTAGCATGCGGTTTATCGCGTCGCGGCCATTGTTGCACCGCCACGGCTGCAGTCTCCTTCGGTGTACGAGCTGGGGGTTCGCGGGATGAGCTACGTGATCTGTTCCCGGGTCGGTATCTGTCGTGTCCCCCCGGCGTCGACGACAGTTGTTTACCTGCCCCCGACTCCCGAGGTTTGCGAAGTGCCGATCCGGTTCGAGATTCTTTACGGAAGGATCGGGAGAGTCGACCGCCCGACTCGTCACTTTCTCCCCCGCTAGCGGAGGATACCGCGTTCGCGTACCCAAAAGTGACAGACTTACCCCTTCCGGGTGCTTTTACGCGTGAATGTCTACTGGGATCGAATGCTAACCCGGGGTGCACCATTTCCGATGGTTTGGGATTCCCCCGTTTTCTACGTTCTTCGACCCGGTCCGCCTCCACTAACCTATCTGACGCGTCATCGACCGTGCTTAACGACTCTCTTGCTATCGCTTGTCGTAACGATAATTTCGCGCCTTCATACAATATCCTTGCCATTCTCTCCTCTGACCACCGCGGCTGTAATTTATCGAACATCGTGGTCATGGCCATTATGTACTCGCGGACGGGCTCTGTCTCATCCTGGAATCGTTCTCTAATGTTCCGTTCCAGGTTGAATTGGTATTCGGGGTCCCCGAAAAATTCTCAAAACGCGGTCGCGAATTCCGCCCAACTCCCACAACGACTTCCCTTGCGTTTGTGCCAACGCTTTGCTGTTCCCCCGAAACAAACTGCTACGCAGTCGATCAATTCTATATCGTCGATGCCGTGATACCGTTTCTGGTGTTCGAGGTCCTCTAGAAATTCTTCTGGGTCCTCTCCCTCTTCACCGGAGAATTTTAGCCTCCATCGCCTAATTATTTCGGCGATGGGGGTTCCTCTATAATTTAACTCTCGGGGTCTCGCTCCGCGTGGCACTTCCGCGTCGGGGTCGTCGCGTGATTCGGGATTCGCACGGGATTCGGGGTTCGTGCTCGGCATTCTTGGTACCGGACTACGGCGTCGTTCGGGAGACCAAGGTCTCCACCTTTGATCCTGCGGGACTCTCAAACTAAATTCGCGGGGCGGTGATCTGCCGCCGCCTTCATTTTCCTCTTTCTGACTAATGCGTAAGGCCGTTATATGGTCTAACGCGTCCCCGTAGTCCGATTCTCCGCCGTCGTCCCCATGTTCCTTTTTCGGTAAATTTAACGAACTTCTCATTTTGATTCGTGAACCTCGACACCCAATTCGAAACAGAGTTTCTGTAACCGCGGCCGTATGACCCGAAATGGAATTATTCCCGATATATCACGTTTTAGACAGAGAGGGTGCGTTTTCTTTTTCGTATCGCTAATTTTTCTCGTAATTATTACGACGCAAATTTTCCTTTTACCGACACGAATTCCGACTTTACCTCTACTTACTGCCTTTCCCCCAGCCCTTTCTCGTTCTCTCTATCGCGCCAAAAAGGGAGAACAACAACCCAATCCAAACACTAACTCGGACCCTTTTCGTCAATTTCCCACGCACCTGCCCGTCGACAGTATTACTGCGCGGTCGCTAAGATACTACCGGTAGATTTTCGCAAATTGTTCGCCAAATTTCCACAAGAAACTCGCTAAGAGGTGACCATTATTTTTCCGCAAATTGTTCGCTAATTTCCGAAAAACAAAACTCGCAAAGTATCTACTACTAGGATCCTGCAAATCTCTTTATTTCCGACTAGCGCTAGTCGTTTCACCAAAATATTTCATAAAAGGGGTCCGAAAATTTTAATTACTTGTTAAACCCTCTAGAGTTCAATCGCAAATGGGTTATATTCGTCTAGACTACGGACGATATACAGACAACAAACCAACTTCCTCCACCACATGTATAACACAAAAAAAATTTTATAAAAAAAAAACCGTTTGCATGTGGGATTAATTTTTGGGAAACAGCATGAACATAATCAAAATATAACAACGAGGTGAAATTATGCGAGAATATCGCAGCCGCGGGTGGATTACGCTATATGCGGTACCTTCCCCGCGACCGAGAGTTTTCTCTCTATTATCAATTCCCAATAATTGCAATTAAACAACCGTGTGCCATTCCGAGAAAAAAAGAAACAATTTGCATAAATTATGACAATAAGTTCAATGTTTAAATATTAGGAGTTGGTGATTATTGAGGAAAGTGGAATGGTATACAAGAGGAGAATAATATGAGAAAAATGTATCGGTATTGTGGACCTTTACGGGCGGACTACCTCTAGGGGCGATCCTAGTCTCGTAACGGTATTACCCACAATAAACAAATATAAATTGTCCCTCGTATTGGGGATTATTGGGGCGAAACTCAAGATTCCTGGGCGGGTCACACTCGGTGGTGTGTCCCTCTCCCGCGAAATCAAGTGTTACCCCTCCGCCAATAACGAGGTCCAAACACAATTAAATAAACACAGTAAATATGCACAGTATATAATAAAAATTTTTCCAATGAAATAATAAAAAAATCAGACTGCGGAGGAAGCGTGATCGGTATTGATTAACTAACGTAAATTTTCTATTAGTTTTTTGATTTTGTTTAGTCTTGTATAAACTTTAATTATTTTATCTGTACTATGGCCAACGTCGACTAATGCCAATTTGTCAACCTAGAGTTACACTACTAATATCAGCAACAGATTACCCGAAGGTCCGTTAATATTTATTAAATAATGGATTGAAATTGGAATCAATAATGTTATCCAGACGGAACAAAATGAAATTACCGAAATTATTACTATTATTATTAGTACACTGTGTGCAATTGCGTCGAGAGTACGCGCGATCACGTTTCCCTTTCTGACCCTGAATCCTGAAAATAAATTTTGTACACCCGGTATATTGTAACGGCGGAATGGCACACGAAATTCGAAAATATAATGAACAAAGACCCTCGTAGAAGACCTTGAACAGGGAACAGGCTGTTGTAAATACGACGTGACACCGTAATATCTTTTCAACAGCCCGTTGCTGTGTTTACGAGGTGCTGGTTCGTTGGTTCGAGCGAGACAAAGAAAGTACCGCTCAAGGACGGGTCGTGTTTCTCTACTACGCGACCGTTTCGTTCGACCGATTCAAATTCACACGTTTCGCCTTCGAAATTAGAATTTTCCCGTGAGAGCCTCGAACTTCCTCACGCGTCTCTTTTTTAAAAAGCCTATCTCAAATCGCTTTTTACGGCGAGATTTCCGCAATGTTCGGGCGCCAATTTGTCACGGCGTTTATTTCCCGGCGAACCGAGAGATAACCGCCTTCGAGAAATTATGGCCTTGCGACCGGGCCACGCTCGGTCGCGCGACACGTGGTCCTCTCGAGACAAAAGATCTTCGCAGATTCGAACGGAACGACAAATTTGGACACGAAGTGAACGGGCGCCAGGTACTATACCGTACCACGCGAAACTCTCGAACGATTCGATCGGTTCTCAAAACGACGTCGAATCTGCGAACATCGTTTAGGCCGGTGACGGCCGCGAATGGGTCCAGGGGACCACGTGAGGAAAGGAACGGGGCATTCCCCGCGACGAGAACGTTTCTCACGGTAAATGAAGCTACTCGGTAGATCTCGGGCAAAATATAGTCGTTTATTAAAACGAGATGGTCATACAATCCGCCGGCCGTTGCCGGCGGTAGTCAATACCTTTGCCGGCGCGAACACGAAAGTGACGGCGGCTGTTCGGCCGATCGCGCGGAATAACTTCTATCGCGTCGAGCTCGGTCGTCACAGGACTTCGCGTGAATTTACAAGCCACGAGGGCACGAATTCGACCGAGCTCCGGTGACGTACGCGTTCCTAATTCGAGACTGGGCGAAACGTGCGAACGGTGAACGACACGAAGCGAATACGGCGCATTATCCTCCCGAGGAACGATCCGAGGGCAACCCGAAGAATTACCGGGCGAATATCGTGGGTCCCGAATAGCTCGTGCACGAGGATTCGGCGACACACGATCCGCGGCCTCGCGAGCCTCTCAGGAGAGCGACTCCTGGTCAACGGTGAACGCGGGGAAACACGCGGTACACCGCGGTACGAACTTTCGCGAACTCAAATAACGTCCCCGAACCAACACGAACTGGTCACAAATGATATCGAACTAAAGCCTGACCGGCACTTACCAATATCGCTGTAGTGGCGGCAGTCGCAAAATACTTTTATAATCGCGGTCTAAGATTCGCACGTGTGCACCGTAAACAGTCCTTCGACCCAGTGGCCCAGTTCGAGATGGTTCGGAACGCGGAAGCGAGTTTTCCCCCCACTCTCGTCTTCGGCGACGCTCGGGCCAATCACGTTGTTTCTGGGCGCAGGGACGACTCGATGACATGTCGGCCCGGGCCTTCGGTATTTTCTATTTTTCCGAAGCCCGGCCGATATAAGGCGGTGAGTCGGCATCCATGGATCCGAGCCGTTCCGGTGTAGCTCTCATGGCATTTTCCGGATGAGACGTCGACGAGGGTGGACTGCTGATCGTCCTTATGTTTAACAGCCTCGCCGCTTTCTCCGGGTTGACAGATCCGGGCTCGGTCCAATCCTCGCCGTCTTCCTCGCCAGCGTCGCCCTGTGATTGGTGTTCCGAGCGTCTTCGCTTGCGGCCTTCCGCCAATCGGCGGCCGGAGATAGGTATCGGGCTCCTCGCCGATTTCGGTGGTTCCTGAAAACTCTTGTCGCGCCCGGCGGCGCGACATTCAAAGGCGATAATTCTATTCTTCGGGCGTTCGGATGTCCCAGGGAGAGCGCTCGTTATAGCCGTTTCGTTATTGTACCGCTTTTTCGGTGACCCGGTCTTTCGTCTAAGGTTCGGAGTGACGTAGGCTAAATCTGCCACGTCACAACCTGTATAATGCACAAAGTGAAATGTAAACAATAATAAAATCTATTGCAAAATTTGCCACCGAACAGACAAACAGACGAACAGACAAACAAACAAACAAACAAACAAACAAGAAAGCGAGCTAATAAAAACGTGGTAATAAATATAATAAATTCAGATTTGTACGGAACGCCTCCATTCTTAATAAATAACAAATAGCAGAATAATAAAGGAAGAAATGTTGAACACGGAAAATAGTTAACGTAATAAATGTCCAACTATTTATGTACTTACCAAATATTAGTGGAACGATATGTTTTATCACGAACGAGATATAACAAACACAAAATATAAACGCAAACACGCAATATAAATATAAACGCCATATAACAAACACAAATTATATAACAAATACAAAATATAAATGACTGTAAACAACGCGTATGACTCGTGCTGAGTTAAAGTATGTTGCAGTGAGTGTGCAATGATGAACGAAGTGACAACAATATAAGTTTGGAGTAGGCGTGAAATTGACGATCGGGCAAACCAATTCATCGATAGCATTTTTTTCTGAATATTGATGGGAGAAACGGTCGTATAAGATGATTGTTTAAAACGTATACAACGCGTTCGGAGAATTATACTTAATTCTCCTTGTATATTAATATAAACTGTACTAAACGATGGTATAATACTGAACTAATGCATAAAGTATACTGAGGTACGCACTAAATATAAACTGCACAAAACAAAATTTAAATAAAAAGGAAAAAACATAGTATATAACGGTCAAAAAATTGTAGCATAGCATAAAGATTTGAAGTGTTTCAAGTCTAAAGTGTTTCTTAGTTGTCACGGAGTCCCGACGATAGATGCGAGAACCAATACGCACAGCCGCACGGACGGCTTTAAACAATAATAACTTTTGATATAGGACGATCTAGGAAATGATTTTTGCATGACTACATAGAGGAAAGTATGCTGAAAATATTCCATTTTGTCAAATTCTATGACCTCTTATGACTTAAAAGATATTCCTTGCGAAGTCTTGATAATTTTGCAAATTTTCTTCATTACATTTAGCGTAACATTTTTAATGCATTACAAATACTAATTTTCAATTGACAAATAGTAATTTACAGCTTAAAGATAAACCTTTCATTTAAAAAAAAATTGGAAGGAAAATATTAAAAAGGATCGTCAGGGCATCTTAAAGAAGAAAAGCAATTTTTTCCATGAGAAAGGCTATCTTCAAAACTTCCAACTTTAACTGTTTGTTACACTAATGGTTTTTATTAAATTTTATTAATATTTTCATTTTCGAGGTTGATGGATATTTAGAAAGCAATAAACACTCAACAGATATCTATATGATACAGTTGGTTTTTGGGCAAAATGTCACTAAATTTCGCGTTTTAGACCACTGTGCGGCGTAGTCTACACCACAGTGCGTAAACGGGCGAGAAGGGGTGACTCGTGGCGCCGGTAGTGAACTCATTATAGCTTCTGATTGTTCCGGATTGTTCTTAAAGCATGTAATGCATTCACGAACAATTTTGCGAGTCGTAGATCTTAGTGATAACGGCCAGAATCGCTGGCGTACAGCCGCGATTGTGCCCTGCACTCCGGCATGCAGATTACGTCTATGTTCATGTTCGATGATTACATTAGTAAGTCGGTGACTCTTTGGTAAAAGAATAGGATATCGCGTTGAGTACGCTAGTGTCGAATTTTTTCAATCTACCTCCCACGCGAATCAGTCCGTCTGTGTCGAGGAAAGGAGACAGGGATAATAGATTACTCGATCGCTCAAGTGGTTTTTTTATCGCCTAGCAATTTGATTTCTGCCGCGTATGTTTCACCCTGGACGAACTTGCACAGCGCGAGCACGGCCAACGCGGTCTCCCCCCCCCCCCAAAGGCTCCGCGACTCCAGCAGCTAGCCTTTGACGCTTGCAAAACTTTAAACAGTGGCCGATGATTCGGCATATTTTTTGTAAACTTGAAACCGAATCAAGCAATCTGCGAACGGTCGAGTTTTCCTCAATTACAACATGCACTAGAGCACGTTTAAGCTGCTCCGGCATCTCGACGCTGTCAAACTCGACCTTGAATTCAGGCCAGGACGTCTCATCGCCCTGAAGAAAATCAGGGCCGTGCCACCAGATTCGGGAATCCAGTAGCACCGCCGGCTCGACTCCGCGCGATAAAATGTCAGCGGGATTATCTCGCGTCGATACGTGTCGCCAATCGGCAGCGCTGGTCAAACGTTGGATCTCCCCGATTCTGTTTGCCACGAATACCGACCATTTTCGTGAACAAGACGAGATCCAGTGCAAAACTATTGTAGCGTCGGACCAAAAAAATTTCTGCATGTGCTCTAGATCAATTGATTTTCGAACCTTGTCGAAGAGCTGCGCAAGCAAAACGGCCGCACACAAAGCTCAAGTCGGGGAAGTGAAACCGTCTTCAATGGAGCAACGCGGGATTTTGAACACAGAAATTCGACTCGATAATCACCGTCGGCACCCCTCGACCGCATATAAATACACGCTCCGTACGCGGCCTGGCTAGCACCGCAGAAGCCGTGGACTTGCTGATCGAGCTGAATATTACTAAATTTTGTCAGTCGCGGAATTTGTAATTGATTGAGGCACGTAAGTTGATCCGTAAGATGAGACCACCTCGTATGTATGTTTGTAGGGACGGATTCGTCCCAATTAATCTCCGCTTGCCACAATTCCTGAATAATCATTTTGGCGATCATAATTACGGGTCCGATAAGCCCAAGTGGGTCGAAAAGCTTCGATATTTCCGAAAGAATTGTGCGCTTTGTGATCCGATCACCTGATAAGCTACGCTCTACGCGAAAATGCAGTGAATCACTTACAGGGTTCCATCGGATGCCGAGTATGCGAGAGTCGCATTCTTTGCTCAGATCGATCAGCTGCGCCCCAGCCGACGGAGGGTCAATGGACTGATTGACTTCTAAAAGTTGTGGCTCATTAGAAGCCCATTTGCTTAACGTGAACTGACCCTTCCTCAGCGCCGCCACAATCTGATCACGAATGATTTTGGCCTCAGCAATAGTATCTGCCCCACTTAGACAATCATCGACATAAAAATCTCTTAATATGTGCTTCGCACCGAGAGGGAAGTTTCGCGATTCGAGTTCGGCCAGGTAGTTGAGACAGCGAGTGGCTAAGTACGGGGCCGCGGATGTGCCGTAAGTGGCCGTGATGAGCTCGTATGTGGCAATACTGTCCGAGGAGTTCTCGCGCCAAAAAATTCGTTGCAACCGTGTTTGGGATTCGTGGACCAAAATCTGTCTGTACATTTTTACGATATTGGCACAAAACACATAAATCAGTGTACGAAATCTGAGAATTATCGACAGCAGATCCTGCTGCACGACTGGACCCACCATTAACGCGTCGTTGAGAGATGTGCCTGAAGGGCTTTTGCAAGATCCGTCGAACACGACCCGCAACTTTGTTGTGCTACTGGATTCCTTGAACACTGCGTGGTGTGGCAAATAGAATGTTGGATCGTTAGTTACTAATTCCCGATTTTCAACCCTTCGCATATGCCCCAATTCCAAATACTCGCGCATGAACCCCGCCTACTGTGTCTTCAAGGTTTCATCGCGATCGAGACGCTTCTCTAAACTGCGAAATCGCCGCAACGCGACAGAACTAACATCACCGATGGCGTGCAATACATCCTCCCTTACCGGTAGGCGAACAACAAAACGACCACGAGCATCGCGCGTGGTTGTACGTCTAAAGTGAGTCGCACACATGCGTTCATCCGGCGAATGCGGTGCGGGTGCAAATTCAACTTCCTCCACACGCCAAAAATCCCGTAACTGACTGTGTAATTGATCGTTTGTTACGGCAATGTGAAAGGACCTTACCGATCGAGAGATCGAGTTATCAGACATACAGCGACCCGCGAGCACCCATCCGAACCGAGTCTTTTGCAGCGTCGGATGATTCGCGGATACTTAGATTTGTCCGATACATAAAAAGTTGCCAGAAGAGATCAGCGCCGATCAACATGTCAATCTCAGAAGATTCATTGAATTTCGGATCAGCTAATCTAATGTTATGAGGAATGCGAATATCGTCTCGATTAATGGAGGCAGATGGAAGTCGCTCGGTAATACGATTTGTCATGACGCAGTCAATAGTGGTGCTGAATGAGTTGTTTCGTGATTCTATTTTTACTGATACGACGCGATTTGCAGTCGTTGCCGTTTGATTAATACCTGTAATTGATATATTAGTAGCGCGTGATTTTAAATTCAACCGACTTACTAATTGTTGCGAGATAAAATTGGCCTGAGAACCACTGTCCAGCAACACGCGGCACCGCCTCGGAGTGTCCGTGCTATCGTGTGTGTGTATTACCGCCGTGGACAACATTACATTGTTGCTCCGTGACGCCACAGCACTGTTTGACGTCACAGCACTGTTTGACGTCACTTTCGACTGAGGCACCGTGGCGTCTTGCGAGATTGCCGCGATCGGGTCCTCCTCCTTTTTTTTAGAGCTTAGATGCAACAATGTATTGTGTTTCACATTGCAAATTTGGCATGCTCGCGAATTACATTGTGCACTCGTGTGGTTCGACGGTCTAAGGCAATTTATGCAAAGCTATTGTCTGCGTACTTGCGCGATGCGTTTTTCCGTCGGCAATTTGAGAAAGTCGTTACAAGAGTATATTCGATGATCGCCACGACAATACGCGCATTTCGAATTAACGGTGGCTACATGTGCCGACGAATGTCTGTACGAGGTCGCCTGTTGGCGGTTTCGGCTCACAGGCGTCAGTGCAGGCGTTCTTTTGAGGTTGGTTTCTAGCATTTGACACCGATGTTGTAGGAATGTTTATAATTCTGTAATACACGAAAGTACTGCGCTTACAATTATGCAGAAGTTTCAAATTGTGGGCTTGATTGTTTTGCCCTCACGTATGAATTTTGTCGTTCGTGTCGACGATTCCACGTGTCGTAGACTAAATGAAATCCACTATTTAATATAAAACAATTTATTCAACACTTGGTTCACGCCAGGCTTATGCACGTGCTTCCACGTTGAGAGCCAGAACAAGAAGAAAGACGAATCGCTCGTAGTGCGGATGCACGGCTAAAAACATTTGAAAATCGCGGCGGCGGTGGCCGACCACCAACGAAGGTGTCCGAAGCGATCACCGATTCGCGATCGACGAGCTATGACTCTATGACTATTGTACAACGAAGTTTGAACTTCTTTTCTTATTTATAATTATGCTTTGGTGTCAATCAGTTGAATTTGTCTACAAATCGATTTTAAATAATATGAGGACAACTTATTTTTGATAAAGAAATTTGGTACAGAAATTTGTGTTTTAGGTAATTATGAAGAGTATGAATGTTGTGTGTGTCTGAAAGAACGTATATACATATATAATAAGGCAATAATGAGCTAAGAATACCTGGTATTGTGGTATCGTTGTTGGAGCGTCGATTGGCAATTGTTTGACTCGGAACGGAAAACGAAACGGAGAAAAGATTTATCAACTGTTTTTCGATTTTCTATTTTTATGGGTTGCCCACCCATCACATTCTTATTTCACACGTTGTGTTGAAAACATTTATATGACATCATAATACTTCGGACAAACGACTTCGATCTTTAATTTTGAAAATTATTGTTATTAACTTCATTTCAGCTTCGACGTTTTCTGTTTCTGTATCCGTCTTTCTACGTTGATCTCTTTTGTTTTCAAATTCTATTTCTGGCCTTCCGTATTGTCTTTTCTGTCTCTTTTCTACTCTTCAGCTTCCGGTGTCAGAGTTGTAGAAATTTCCAGGAAGGAACTTTTTTTGTTTTAATAAAGGATCATTTACACGGCGAGTTCCAAATAATATTTTCAGTTATTGAAGCACTATTATCTAAAAAATTTAGAAGTTCTTATCAATTAACGGACGATAAAAAAGGAACGCTTCAAAATTTACTATATGTATTCAGGAAAAAGTGGTTGTGAAAGTTAACAGAACTGAAGTAAGATTTTACCAACGATTCGACCAACGGCTGAACGGTTCCCTGACATTTGATCTAATTTATAACCTTCCATTCTTTAAAACACATATTTTTTAAAACAAAAATTTCTTCTTCTACAATTTAATAATTAGCCGGCTACTTGTGTTCTTTACATAATTAACTTCCCGATTTTATAGGGAAGTTATTGTAATGACCCCGAAAATCGAAAAACGATTTTTTAGCAGATCTTCACGTTTCATGGTCATTGCAGTCATTTTAGACTATTTTCAGCAAAATGTTCGTATGTGTGTGTGTGTGTGCGTATGTCTGTTTCTATGTTATCAAATTTTTCGTTAACGTTTTCAGAAAAAGTAACAACGCGATCAGAATGATGAATGATGCAATCGATGTGCTCCGTCGTAACTTAGAGCTGATTAGATTTTGGTCCATATTGGTCAAGCAGTTTTTTAGATTTTTAGTTTTTTTCGAAAGGAGTTGATTCTACAATGCAATTTATACGAGAGAACGGAAAGTTTACACAGAAGAAACAAACGTAATTACACAAAAAAAAATTTTTTTCATTTTTTTTAAATTAAAAAAAAATTTTTTTTTTGTACCTTACGCTAATGTTTCCGCTTACAATAATCGAAAATCATCCCAATGCAAGAGTGAGTTAATCATCTCTACTCCCAAGAATACATTTTCAAAGAATATCGATGGAAGTACAAAAAAAAATTTATATTACAATCTTTAAAAACACAATCAGTTCAAAACGAATTATTAACTGAGATTAAATTGAAAATTAATATAAAATATATGATAATTATTAATAACATTGATGTTGAAAACGGATTGGTTAATGGAGCACACATGCGGAATATTAAAATTTATTACTTTTCAAGAAATACTAAAATTTCGTCTATATTGTGGTTAGATTTTCAATTGGCCAGAGTAAGAGTGAAAGTAAGAACTCGTTATCGTGGTTATATGAAAAATGAAAATATTGATCAAAATTTAACACCAATAATAAAGATATCGAATCAAGTAAATATGTCGAGTGAGGAAAAATATCAAATCACACGTAGTCAATTTCCAGTGGTTCCTGCTGAAGCGATTACGATTCATAAAAGTCAGGGACAAACATACGAGAAAAGTATGTTTGAATTTTAAAAAATCAGAAAGGCGAACTTTACAAATGTTGTATGTAGCACTGAGCAGAGTTTCAAAATTGAGCGCGGTTTATATATTTTGGGACAATTTAAATTAACAGTATCGAAGGAAACCAAGATCAATACTGCAAACCCGGATAATGAGGAGTTGTATCGTTTGCGAAAAACTAATTAAGACAATTTATTTTGCAACATTAGCATGCTATAACAAGGAACCAAGCGAGCAACGAGCCTGGGATGTTCGTTTAATGCGACGCCATATAGCAAACATTTTGATAAGTAGAAAACTATTGAATTTCCCTGAAAACGTATAATCTTCTTAAAACGTACACTTAATAATGATAATAATATACTGCAACTAACGAATGGGGAAGTTCTTTGTGTGGCTCGTGGAGAGTCACACACCAAATAAAAAAAAACATTAATAGGTACTACTAGCCATGCGTACCACTAACTCTTTCGCAAGAGCAGTCCTATCCGCCAGCTCGCGAAGCGAGCGAGCAAAAACAACCCTACTCGCGAGCGAGCGAAGCGAGCGAGCAACAATAACCCTCTAGTTATTCTTTTTATTGCAAAATATATTTAATAATTTTATTTAAAAATCTCTTTTCAATATGATTATTACCTGAACCTTGTAACGTTCCGATTTCGCGATGCCCCGTAGCTCAGGAGTCGACCAGGGATCTGACGGGTAAATTAATGAAGTGAAGGCGAAATCGGGTAAAAACTTAACTTTATTCTCGCAATGTGCGAGTGTAGAGAAAAAACATACAAAATAAATAATCTTTTGTGCAGGCCGGTAAATCCGGCCGCGTAACAATAGTATTAGGATGGCCGCGATGTCGGCGGACCAGACGGAACCTACGGCTGCTCACTAGCTGGTCTGGCGTCCCTGGTCTAGTAATTAACAGAAAGAGCAAAATAACCCGACGGTAATTATGGAAGCGATCAGGCGGTCAGGAACTCTTAATCACTAACCGGTACGCGACGCGCGGTTTCGAGGAAGCGGCCCTCGGGGTTCGGCGGTGCGGAACGCGGTATCGGACGGCGCGAGGCTTCGCGGAGCCTCCTTGGATTCGCGCTGGAAGGGTGGGAGGTAGTGATGGGCACCATCGGCTAAAAACTATCGACTAAATCGATAGTATTCAACTACTATTTTCAGTCAACTGATTTTTTAAACTATCGACTGAATTTAGTAGTGGTGGGGTTGCTATTTTCAGTCGACTGTTTACACGTCGCCATCTTGAAATTTCAAATGTCAGTGTCAGACGATGAAACGATAAGGTTAGAAATACATAATTATGACAGGACGTGCAAATATGCAAGTAATGAAATATGTAATAGATATTTCAATACTTTAATTCATATTGGATGTTAAAATCTTATTGCTATTTATGCAATATAAACTATATATGTGATATAAATAAATTGTGTACATTTATATTTATAACGTAGTGTATGAATTTATTATTAAATAAAGACAAAATCATTCAATCACGAAATTTAATATCTCTGTACTGTCCCATACTGTCCTACTATTCATTTAACAAGCGAACATCGAGAATAAGAGTAAATACGAGAATAACCTGTAAACGACTGAAAACTATCGACTAAATTCAGTTACTGAATCAGTCGCTTAAACTATCGAGCTATTGGTTGAATTTTAACGGCGGATGTTTTGAATAAATTTTATAAGATTTACTATCAAATACATTCACTCATTAGCGATATCGAATTATTAAAAATTATTTTTATTATTATTAATTATTTAATTATTGTCTGGTATATTTACCCCAATTTACTCTTACTGTGCCTATAATACTAAGTGAGCACTGCAGTACAATGCTGTAAGAGTGAGTGAGAAATGAGATCTATACGTAGGCATAGACTATAGCCCGCAATCTAGACGTATAACCACTAAAACGAAATTTCAGTCGACTAAAAACTATCGACTAAATATTCGATAGTATGTAGTAACTAAATAGTAATTAGTCGATAGTTGAATTTAGTCGGTAATGCCCATCACTAGTGGGAGGTGACAGGATACGGTCGGAGGTCACGGCCCGACGCAGCGTAGGCGCCGCGGTTTGCTCTCAGAAGCACCTGAATGACAAACCACGGTTCGTACGTATCTCAGAGGCACCTGAGATTTTCGTACCCGCCGCCGCCACACCAAATCGCGACTTTGAACCGAGAAGGTTCGACACACGGACAGAGTCGGAGGCCAATCGCTCCGTGCTGGACGGTCGGAGAGCCGGGTGGTGCCGCAACTCTCACATAGAAGCACCTGAGTGACGGGTTACAGATGCACGCGCCTTAGAGGCACCTAAGGGTGTTCGTGCCCACCACACCGACACGACGGGTCCGGTCCAGCCAAGGCGATGGCACGGCGATCTCCGGGAGCCGGGGACACGGTGGAGAGTCGCCTCCTGGAGCTCGTGTTTCCAGCCTGCGTTCTGGATGGATGTTTAGCCCTGAAAAGAGCTCGTACGATCCGTTGTGCACGAGACTGGTTCCAGGCGGACTCCGCCCGCTCGGTATTCTGGCGCGACTTATATAGTGCGCGGAAGCGCGGACCATGAAGAGTGCCGCTCTCGGTCGAGCGGCCGCGGCGCTCTCCGATTGGCGCGCGCTTGGTCACGGCGGTGATTGGTGCGCGCCCGTGTCGCGAAAGTTTATAAATACAGGTGGCGAGTGGTAGTCCCCATTCGCGCCTAACTCGCGGCGAGGTGAGGCCTCGTCGCAACCTGTTTATTTATGTTAGCTATAAATACTTTACGATTCGGGTTATATTCCGTGAATCTCTATTTAATAGTATGTAACCCGCCCCGAGCGGGTTAACCCGCTCTCTCTAAGATTTGAGAACCGTTCCCTCGAGGATAGTATGGGTTACAGCGGGTTACAGTAACCTTTCTTGGTTAACCGTGTTTGGGTTAGGGGTAGGCGTCGGTTTAGGATCCCTGCGCGTAGACATTGGTAATAGGTAATTGGGAATCGGTAATAAAAGATCGGTAATTCGGGAAGTGCGGTGTCGTTTGCCATCCACTGGAAGGGACTCCTACGGTCGTTTGCCGCGTAGGCCATGGAATCGGTAATTGGGAACTGTGTGCCCAGGTGGGATCATGGTTGGCATATCCCGCGGGAACCAGGCCCCTTACCGCTGCGCCCTTCGCCCAGCTGCGCCGCTGAGCTCGCCCCACTCTTCCCACTGTTGAGAATAATTATGGTGAAGCAGTTGGTATGAATGAGCGGTATGGGTTGGTACGAGTGAGCGGTATAGGTTGGTATGAATATGCGGTGTGGGTTGGTATGAGTGTGCGAGGTATGAAAAGGCGAGCAGAGCGCGGGATCGCCCTCTTCTGATTTGGAACGGTGTGCAAGGATGATCAAGGTGTAAAGAGCATAAAAGCGGTTTATTGTATCAATGTATATTATACCAGATTTGTTCTTTGTTTGTTATAATATTATTATAATTATAACTTTTATTAAATAACCTGCATACAGCAACACCCACTAACACTGACGCGTACCGCTAACTTAGCTTGCTCCACGCGGTACGCGTCAGTGTTAGTGGGAAGTGTGGGCGGGCTCAGCGGCGCCGCTGGGCGTGGGGCGCAGCTGTAAGGGGCCTGGTTCCCGCGGAATATGGCAACCATGGACGGGATACGTTTTTTCGCGCATGCGCGGCGTTTTCAGCCCCCTGAAGTGTGCTCTTTTTGTATAAATGTTGCGAAGAATGAAGTTCAAGATGCCGTGAATCTATTTCGAAATTCGTACAATCAATATTTTTTGCTTGAAAGCTGGAACGGACTACGCAAATAGAAGAGACAGTGTCTGTATTTAGGTGGTTTCTTTTTTAGTTTTGACGTCCGTAACAATGGAAAAAATGCGCTCGGCCTCAGCATTTGAATGGGGAAAAGAAAGAACTATTTCGATCAATGATTTCAAACATTGGAAACATCTCTTCGTCATCAAAAGGGCCTACCAGACTAAGATAGGTGCAGCGGCCCCACCCACAATTTTATTGATATTGTGCGGAAAACAATGTTTTTAGGTTGAAAGATAACCCCCTAAAATTTTAAGCCGCTAACCCTTCGTATAAGGATGATATGACGGTAAATACCCTTAACTGTATCATTTTTTTTTCTCGGTTGTTAATTAAGATATTCGGATAAAAAAAAATACGAAAATACTCGAACTTACCTCTTTCATATCATACATTTTTTTCACCATTGTGATCAAATTATTAAGGGTGGAAAAAAATCATTTAATTTTTTAGGGGTGGGAATTGCAAGCAACCCTTCGAGTGACCACTTCCAAAAAATTCAAGAACAATGTTCTGTTGCTTATCTAACGTATAAAAAAGTTTCAAGATGGTCGGATTGGTGGAACATAGTTAAATATTGAAAAATAAATTAAATTACGTCATTATAATGGTATAATGTATAGTGCAGTGTTTCTTACGCGACTCCAATTAATAATTCTTATCAGGATATTAAGTCCCTTCTTGATCAATTATTTCTTTTTAAACGCGACGCATCGTATTACATTCTGTTCTTATCTTTCCGAATTTGTTGATAGACATTACGGAAGTGTAAATGAGAATTCTAGGAATCTTAATATCCTCCCTTTCGAATTCTTGGTAATTTTTGGTAATGCTTCTGTAGGAACGTTCCAGAACGCTCCGCTGTTCGAAACATTCGACGGCCCGCCGTATGTTATGCGTTGTCAAGACGACGGGAAATCTCGAATGGGCATTTAATAGACGATTGCGAATTAGAGGAGAGGACTCCTAATATAATGCGTGTGGCTACGCGTCGCAAGCAGTCTGTTTTGCGCCCTGTAATCGATTTAATAAATTCATTTTTCTGGATACTACACTTCTTATAAGTCGCAACTCTGTATGGTCGTTATAGTAGATATACATGAACATTTATTAAAACACTTGAAGTTCAATTGTTATCTAACGCGGGTTTAAGTGTCCAAGTTAGAATTGAAGGGTGTGAGAAAGGTCAAAATATAGATCCAATCCATCCATACACGTACAAAATGTCTGAGAGCAATAGTGTCAATAAGTGCATTAAGTGTAACGTCTCCCTAAAGAATGGTGTTGTAAATTAAACCTTTATTTGTGTATCCGCGTGATTACAATGTAGTGTCTAAACAGTAAATGTGCGCTTCCGCAACAGGACTGACTTTAAGCCCCCGGCTGGGTCCCACTGTCCCCTATACCTGACCCTTATACCTCGACGCTATGGCATCGTTGAATTCCAACACCCTTCCTCAACGATAGCCATATTTCCGCATATAATAAAACTATAACCATATGTACACCTGTTAAACTATCAATAACTTTTAACCTGTTAGACCGCAATGTTCCGCAATACATTTTAACCTAATTCTACCTAACGGTTTGGTTAACATATCCGCCAACATTTTATCAGTAGGACAATACTGAAAATCTATAGCTCCTTGCTCCTTTAATTCTTTAATATAATGAAACTTAGTATCTATATATTTAGTCCTATTACTAAATTTCTTATTATCTACTAGCTTGAGACAACTTTGGTTGTCTTCATAGATTGTTGTCCTTTCCTCTGCTTTGCCGTTAAAATCCTTCAGTAGATTCCTCAACCAGACCCCTTCTTGCGATGCTTCTGCGAGTGCTACGTATTCAGCTTCTGTGGACGATAATGCCACACACGACTGCTTTCGACAGGCCCAGCTGATTGGTGCTCCAAAATACAGGAATAGGTAGCCACTGTTCGACTTTCTATTTGTTTTATCCTGTGCCCAATCTGCATCTGCAAAGCCGATTAAACCTGTCTTACCGTCTATCTGGCCGAGTCTTAGTTCGTAGTTCATTGTTCCCTTTAAGTAACGAACAACTCGTTTTGCTTCTGTCCAGTCAAGCGATGTTGGATTCTTATTGTGCTGGCTCAAAATCGCAACACTTGCTGAAATGTCCGGTCTGCTGTTAACTGCTAAATACAACAAAGCTCCAATTAATTTTTGGTATTTATTATTTTCGGGCATGGATGGAAGGTCTTCTCTACTCTTTATATATCCTACATCTAAAGGAATGCTAGAGTCTTTTGCGTCTTGTAATCCAAATGTGGTTAATAATTTCTTAATGTATTCCGACTGTTTAATACAATAAAAACCATCCTTATCATGCCCTTAATAATCCTAAATCGCATAGATGAAAATACCTTTTTAGACAATTTGCTGTTTCATCTATATCTGACACCTTTTTAGCCGCGATTAAAATATCATCTACATAAACAATTATATAAACTATTTTCTTTCTGTCGTTCTTTATGTACAAACATGGATCTGTACCGCTCTGTTTAAACCCTTGTTTCTTTAATAAACCATTCAGCTTATCATTCCATACCTTCGCTGCTTGTTTCAATCCGTAGATGCTTTTCTTAAGTTTACAGACGTAATCCTCTTTACCAGGAATGCCATAGCCTTCGGGTTGTTACATATAAATTGTTTCGGTGAGGTTTCCATTCAAAAATGCCGTTTTCGCATCGAAGTGCTTGACCGACATACCTTTTTTACCTGCTATGGTCAAAAACGTCCTAAGGGTAGTCTACCTGACAACAGGTGCAAAGACCTCGTCGTAGTCGGTCCCATACTTTTGTGAGAACCCCCGCGCGACGAGTCGAGCCCTGTATTTTTCGATGTCTCCCTCGTCGTTTCGCTTTGTTTTAAAAACCCACTTGTTAGTGACGATGTCCCGATCTTTTGGTCTTTCTACGATGTCTCATGTGCAATTTTCTATTAATGATTTAATCTCATCCTCGATGGCAATTTTCCACTTGTCCTTGTGTGGTCCTGATAATGCCTCTTTCACATTTTTGGGTTCGCTGTCCTTTAATTTTGCTTTTAAAGACGCCGCCATATACCTATTCGGTGGTACGCCTTTGTTCGACCTTTCGGAACATCTGTTTTGCGACTGAACTGTTTCGTTTTCTAAATTGACATGAAAGTCACTGTCCGATTCATCTGCAGAACAAAAACTGTCTTCATTGTCGTCTTCCGTTGACGATATTTCTTCCGTGATGTCCTCTTGCACGCTTCCTTGATTTGCTGTATCCGTCGCTTCGGCCCTTGAAAGTGTAACCTCATCGTGCATTAAATTTTCTGTATCAATTCTCTTTTCATTGATCCCATCCAGAAAAATTACGTCTCGACTAATCTTAACTCGGTTTGTTTCCTTACTTAATAGTCGATATGCTTTTGACTCCTCAGAATATCCGACAAAAATAAATTTCTCTGCTTTGTCATCTAACTTTTGTCTCTGTTCTTTATGGACATATACATATGCTTTACATCCGAAGACATGTAAATTACTTACATCTGGTTTTCTCCGATACCACAGCTCTATATACGGAGTCCTTTTTGTTGCTTTTGTTGGCAACCTATTTTGCAAGTAATTTGCTGTACATACCGCTTCGCCCCAGTATTCCTTTTCAAGATTTGCATCCAGTAGCATACATCTTGCCATTTCCAGTAGATATCTATTTTTCCGTTCTGCTACCCCGTTCTGTTGTGGCGAGTAAGCGGCTGTGAACTGAGACTTGATTCCTTGATTCCTTAAATAACTTTGCAAATCCTCATTAATATATTCCCTTCCTCGATCCGACCTTATGACCTTAGGTTTCTTATTAAATTCTGTTTTCGCCATTTCAATAAAATCCTTGATGAATGTAGCTGCTTCATTTTTCCGACTCATTAGGCAAACTTTCGTATATCTAGAAAAATCATCTATAATTGTTAAAATATATCTTTTATTACCTGGAGTCGTAGTTTGCATAGGTCCGCAAACATCGGTGTGTATAAGGTCAAAAATTTCTCGGCTTCTATTGACTGATTCTTTGGGACAAGGTATTCGTGCCATTTTACCTTTTACACAGCATTCACAGGTCACGCGCGTCTTGCGGTCTTTCACCCTTATACCCGTCGCTAGACCTTTTTCGGCCAACTCCTTAATTGCGACCGGGTCTCGGTGTCCAAAACGCCGATGCCATGCATGCTGGCAATCCTGAGTGTGGCCTTTGTTTATGACATCGTTTACTGCACAGGCCTTTTCGACCGTCTTGAGCTCGTACAGCTCTGGAGACAGATATACGGTTGCCTGCAGTTTCCCATCTTTTAGAATTCGACACTTCTGTCCCTGGAAGTCAAGCCTGTATCCGTCCTTCGCAAGCCTCTTGACCGATAATAAATTACAACCAAGGGTCGGAACGTACAGTACATCCTTTATGTGTATTTCTGAAACTTGCCCAGGATTGTCGACGTACCTAATTACCCCTGCACCCATGCCTTCCACTGTAGCTATTTTTTCTTCGTCTGCAAGGCAAACGTGTCCTTCCTGCCAGAGTCAAATTCATGGAAAAATTCCCTTGTTGTCGCCATGTGGCTTGTCGCACCCGAATCGACAACCCAAGAATTTGTTTTCCCTTTGGTCGTCTTCGCCCCGTAACACAATTCCTTAGCCGTTCCGTCCTTTGCGTAAAAGCAATAATCCATTGAAGTTTTTTCTTCCGAAACTTTATTTGCTTTTCCCTGTTTACTTTTCCAGACCTTATATCTAATACATTCGCTCTTGAAATGTCCCGGTTTTTTACAAAAAAAACAATTCTTCTTTGGTTCCGCGCTAGTGTTTCCCTTATAAGCAGTTTTCATAGCTGCTTCTTCAAAATTGTCTTTAGCATCTTTCGCGCCCTTTCGTCTCTTGTACCAAGTTCATTTTCGGATCTACTCTCTAAAGCAGTTACAAGAGTTTCATACGATTCTGGTAGACTTCCTAATAAAATTGCTGCTACTAGATTATCAGGTAATTCTTGTCCGAGAGCTGCCAGTTGATTTATATAATTTGAAAACGTCGTGATATGCTCTTCCATATCCCCGCCTTCCTTTAGAATCATTCTGCATGCTCTCTTTAGTAAAAGTACCTTACTTGTCAGCGTAGCCTTTTGGTGATAACCTTTTAGTGCTTCCCATGCCTCTCGTGCTGTCTTCGCGGTCCTTATGTGCTGTAACTGGTTGTCTTGTACCAGCAATCCAATTGTAGCACGCGCTTGGTCATCCCTTTTTGTCCATGCAGCATCCACTGTAGCGGGCGTTGTTTTGATCACGTCCCACAAATTGTCCTTGATCAGTAGGAGTTCCACTCTGTAGCTCCATACTGGATAATTCTCACCATTTAACTTTTGAATAGCGAAACGAAATCCCGCATTTTCTGCCATTGTGATTCCACTGTATGTTTCGATCTTCTTCAAAAATGTCTTTAAAAGTCTTTAATTGTCTATATTGTCTTTAATTGTCTTTGCACGATCACTTTATTTCACTGTTGAGCACTACACTCTGAGTCCTGGGCCCATAACCTGTTGTAAATTAAGCATTTATTTGTGTATCCGCGTGATTACAATGTAGTGTCTAAACAGTAAATGTGCGCTTTACTCTATTGCGACCCGCTCGGGTCGGCTTCCGCAACAGGACTGACTTTACGCCCCCGGCTGGGTCCCACTGTCCCCTATACCTGACCCTTATACCTCGACGCTATGGCATCGTTGAATTCCAACAAAAGGTGTTGGGAGAATGAAAAGGATATCTGCAGAAGATGAAGCGGCAAAATATCAGGCTTACTGTGATGGAACTGTGACTGTTGAATCTGCATTTTGTAACAAATGCCGATTAATTGTTTATAGAACAGAAAACCAACACAGAACAGAAAACTAACACAGAACTGAGAGCAACAATAATGATTCTGCAACAGATTCAGATAATCAAACTGGAAACGATCCCGAATTGACAAGTAAGATTGAACTGCCATTTAAAAGAGTAGTATCGACTCATAGATACTGCATCTTATGTCGATCGACGAGGAAACTGATTGTCATACCCTTAGAAGCACGCCTCCAGGCGTTTACGCAAAAAAGGATTTTTATCCCGAAAGGCGACCGGTGTTGCTCTACACACGTCACTAGAAAAAGATTTTACACTGACGAGCTTTGCTCTTTACGTATTCATTCTATGTATAGTGTAATGGAAGCTGGAGAAGTTTCTTTGTTTTTGGATCAGTTGGCTCGGAATGTGGATTCCTCTGTATTTGATAACATATCGAATGGTTCCATAACTGAGGAACAACTTCATGCTTTCACTGGTCTTAATTCGAACAATATTGAAAAGCTACAAAACATGTTGAAAAGTTTGAGGAACAGTGAATCACGAACTGTGAAACAAGCATTAATTATATTTTTATTCAAACTCAGAAGTGGCTGTTCTAATACAATGATTAAAAATATATTCGGTCTGCAACATGCACAACAGGTGTCAGAATATTTCCACCAAATAATTACCGCATTTGAAAAGGATATTTTAGGAAAACACTTCGGAATAAATGCAAAATCTAGAGCCGATCTCATTTTAAATGAAACAGCGTACGCGCCAAGGAAACTTTTTGAAATAGAAGATTCTCAATTAGTAGTAATTTTTGACGGAACATATGTTAGACATTGTTTGTGCAGAGACTTGTACGAGGATAATTGGAACTATCCTGACGAGGATATACAATGAGCGACGAGTACAAAAGAACTGACACTTTTCCGATTAACTTTCGCACAATCAGAGTTAGTTTATTCAATGATACTAGCAATTGAACACTCCGTAACAAAATCGTATGAGAAACGTGGGTTAGAACAATACTGACTCCGGAATCGTAGAATCCGCGTGCGTTGAACGAATGAAATACAGCGTAAAGGCGATGAGCGCGTGTGTTTGCCACGATTGGTCTCGATGTAATAATTCGTAGTCCGCTGTATCGAAGACAATCATCCGAATGTTATGAAGATGAGCGGTTGACACGCAATTTTCGTCATAAAGTCGTGTAGCGCTCTCGCGACGCCAAATTGTGTAACGACTTGTGCGGAACTACAATTAGCGGGGAGTTCGAATACTGAACAGACATGAAAAGAGTAAAAATAATGTATATCAAAGGAAATCGTATTCTGGACAAAATAAAACATCATTATGTAAACCGTTTACAATTTGTACGACAAATGGATACGTTATTGACACAGCAGGACCATTTAATGGTACCATGAATGATGCATCAATAATGAAAATCTTATTAGAAGATCCTAACGGAATAAGTTCTCTTTTACAACCGAATGATATTTGCGTTGTGGACCGTGGTTTTCGCGATGTTGTCGAACATCTGGAAAGTAAAGGATATAATGTTTTAATGCCAGCTTGTAAAGGAAATCGGGCACAACTGACAACAGCAGAAGCAAATTCATCACGCTTTGTAACCAAAATAAGATGGGTTGTTGAAGCCGTCCATGGTGATATTGCACAAAAATATCGTTTATTCCACCACAAAATGGATAATAAACTCCTACCTCGTCTTAAATCATTGTGTCAAATAGCATCCTTTCTACACAATGAATTTGGTAAAAGACTAGATACCGATCCAGAAATTACAGATCTAATCATTGATCATATGAAGAAACAACGGCTAGAAACAAACACGCTTCTGGAGTTAGTAGAAGCAAAACAATTAAGTTGCCGTAGAAAACCATTTACACCAATAACTGACAACGCTGTAATGGATTTTCCGGAAATGACTGAGAAAGATTTGAAAATCTTATTTACAGGTAAGTACATGCTTTAACACTATTATTTAACCGTATTGTATTATATATGTATAATATAACCACATATAAAACTATATACTACTTATGTAATATTATTTGCAGGTACATATCAATTAACTCAGGCAGTATGCTATCTCGCGGAATTAATGAAGGATGATAACATTTTAAATATTGAATATTTAAAGGAATCTAGTAATATTATAAGGGTGAAAGTTCACTCGAGGCATATTAGTCGGAAATGTTATCAATGCTACATTGAATATGTACCACATTCGATTGGTTATGCCGCTATTAAACGATATACATGTGACTGTGCCAATGGCAACAGAACAGTGGGTTGCTGTTGTCATGTCGCTACAATTATTTATTATTTGTCTCATGGGCGATTTAAATCGAAAATTGTAAAACCATCGGAGATATTAACTAAGATATTTGATGTAACACATACAGTACCGGTTATTGAGGAAAATAGTGACGAAGATTGAATAAATCTATGTATAATATGATTCCTAGAATTCTCATTTACACTTACGTAATGTCTATCAATAAATTCGGAAAGATAAGAACAGAATGTAATACGATGCGTCGCGTTTAAAAAGAAATAATTGATCAAGAAGGGACTTAATATCCTGATAAGAATTATTAATTGGAGTCGCGTAAGAAACACTGCACTGTACATTATACCATTATAATGACGTAATTTCATTTATTTTTCAATATTTAACTATGTTCCACCAATCCGACCATCTTGAAACTTTTTTATACGTTAGATAAGCAACAGAATATTGTTCTTGAATTTTTTGGAAGTGGTCACTCGAAGGGTTGCTTGCAATTCCCACCCCTAAAAAATTAAATGATTTTTTTCTACCCTTAATAATTTGATCACAATGGTGAAAAAAATGTATGATATGAAAGAGGTATGTTCGAGTATT
Source organism: Lasioglossum baleicum (assembly GCF_051020765.1). Classification (NCBI taxonomy): domain Eukaryota; kingdom Metazoa; phylum Arthropoda; class Insecta; order Hymenoptera; family Halictidae; genus Lasioglossum; species Lasioglossum baleicum. The sequence goes on along the minus strand of NW_027469771.1, from coordinate 21,463 downwards.
TTCGTATTTTTTTTATCCGAATATCTTAATTAACAACCGAGAAAAAAAATGATACAGTTAAGGGTATTTACCCTCATATCATCCTTATACGAAGGGTTAGCGACTTAAAATTTTAGGGGGTTATCTTTCAACCTAAAAACAATGTTTTCCGTACAATTTCAATAAAATTGTGGGTGGGGCCGCTGCATCTATCTTAGTCTGCTAGGCCCTTTGTGTGTTTTAAAATTTTTGACCACATAGTGTCAATTTCTAAGGAAGCTAACTGTTTTATAGTCTGCATCAAAACAGGATGGTAGAATTCGCCATTCGTAAGCTAATTCTGTAACATTTGGAAGGTTTAAGCGTTTGGCGATATCGGATAAATCATTAATGATTTGTCTGCCTTCATTGTATAAAGCTATAATATTTTGGGATCCAAAAAAATCAAATTTTTTAAAAATGTATCTTGTGCAAAGATAGACGTGCGAGCATCTCTTGAACTGCAGTAATATAAAATTCCAATCATCTGGACCGAATTTTTTGGGCACATTCCAACTCTAATGATTCTAAAATGCTATTGCATTCCGGTCCCACATATACGTTTTGTAATTCTAAAATATTGTTTGCGTCATTTAAATCTAAATTAATAACGTCTTCCAAAGCTGCAGATTTGATAAAATTTTGCCCTATTTACGAAATTAACGCTGCCGGCTATCCTAAAATAATTTATGTATTAAAATTTTTCTAGACTGAAATGGGGCATTAAAATTATTGAAAAAATGCAATGAATATTTCGAGAAACACATATATGCTTTGATATACGCGCGCGCGCGCGCGCGTGTCATTTCAATACTCTAAAATTATTTCGGCAGATTTTAATTTATCTTCAAGTACGGCTAATCTAAAAAAATTTTTTAACACGTCCCAATTTTTTAGTAATCTAACGACACATTTGTGTAAACAGTAAGCATAGCCACCTGGTGTTACAAAATTTAAAAATTTTTTGATTTTATACCCCGAAAAAATTCTGAAATTCAACCAGAATTGCGCATCTCTTAGCACTGCCCGAAACATAAGTGGCAACTCCTCTAACTAAATCAGGGATGGGCACGATTGGGGCTCCTCAAACGCCTGCTTCTCCCACTAACCTCTCTTCTATGCAACGCGCGCCTTCGTCGCTCGCTACGGGCGAAGCGCATTCTTTCTCCATGGTAACGGTGGAGCTGGTGGAAGGCAGTGGGCGCTGTGGTGTGGACGGTCTTACCTCAATTGAGGCAAAAATGCCCATCCCTGAATTAAATGTTCACATTCCGCAGGCAATTTACTGCAAGATTTACTAGCTATAATCGCGGAAGTATAACAAAGACACCTTAAAGTTACTAAATGCGGTACTTCTGCTCGTAAATGTGTCATGGAAGAATTGTTACATCCAATCATGACAGATGCATTGTCGCTCGCCATTCCGACAATATTTATAATAGGAATTCTTCTATCGTCTAAAAATTTTTTAAAACTTTGGAATATACTACTCGCGTTACAATCAGCACTATCTAACGGCATTCTATCTCATAGTTGAGTCGTAACTTTCTTGTTTGACGGAGATACAAATTTTACTAAAACGCACATAATTTTTGTATCTGAAATATCAGTTGTTTCATCTACTAAAATGGAGAATTTGCAGATTTTTAAATCGTCAACTAAATGTTCAATTTCGCGCTGGGCAATTAGATTTTTAATAAGATTAGCACACTTAGTTTCAGCGAGACTTCCGTTTCCGGTTGTGTGAGAGGCTGCGGTGAGTTACTAGCTGAGCGTGATTTTTGTGTGAAAGAGAGCAGGTAAAGAAGTGTGAGTGGAGAAAGTGGTAGTGAGGGGTTAGTGGGGTGTAGGGATAGGAGTGGGATATAGGGCTAAGGGTGAGGGAGCGAGGGAAGGAGCAGTAGGGAAGGGCTAAGTAAGTGGAGGTTAGGTTCGCGTGGCGGTTGACAGGCGGGCGCGGGTAAAGGAAGGAGGGAGGTGGCGCTAACTAGTGGGAGAAAGTGTGACTGGGAGATAGATAGAGTAAGAAGCGGGAATTTTTGAAAAGGGTCTTATTAATTTTGGGAAGATAGAAGTATAGGGAAAATGAGCGAGAGAGTAGAGGTAGACAAGGGGATGGGAAAGGAGGAGGGGAAAGAAGGGAAGGGAAGATTGGGGTTGATTCTGAAGGATAGCACTATAGAGAGGTGGTTCAGCACTGAAAGTGTGGACAGTGTGGGGAGAAAAAGGGGAATAGGGGAAGTAGAGGGAGAGGTGGGAGTTGAAAATATAATCTTTAAGAAAAGTGACACGACGAAAAGATCACCGCAAAAATCTAAAAGTGAAGGGGGAGGGGTTTTTAAAGAAATGGAGGAAATGTTCAGAGGGTTAATGGGAGAAGTGAAGAGGATGAGGGAAGAGATTAGGGGGGAAAGGGAGGAAGGAAAAAAGATATTAGAGGAGTGGAGGCAGGAAAGGGAAAAGTGGAGGGAAGAGAGGAGGGAGGAAGAGTTAAATAGGGAAAGGATGAAGAAATGGATAGAAAGCGTAGAGGGAAGGGTAATAAAGATAGAAGGGAGACTAGAGGAAATAGGGAGGGAGGAGAGGGACGAGGGTAGGTGGGAGAATACAGACAAGAGGATAGATAGAGTAGAGGGAAAATTGGGGAAAGTGGAGGACTGGATAGGAAAAAAGGGGGAGGGTAATGAAATAAGGAGAGAAGAGGCTTTAGATGAGAATAGGAGAAGACTTAGGATTTTGGAAATTAGGCAGGACAAGCGAGAAAGAGAGGAAAAGAAGAACAACATAATAATTAGGAGGATAAAGGTGGAGGGAAAAGATTTAAAAGTTGAGATTAGGAGTCTGTGGGAAAAGATGGAACTGAATGAAGAGGGAATTAAGGAGATTAGGAAAATAGGGAAGGTCGATAAAGACGGAAGGGGTATGGTACTCGTGAAATTGACCGACAGAGAAAACAAAAGAAGGGTAATGGAGGGCAAGAAAAAGCTTAGGGGGCAAGAAGAATTGATAGCTGACGATCTTACAGAAGAGGAGAGGAGGGCAAGGTGGAAAATAGATAGAGAGGCAGAAAAAGAAAGGATGAATGGTAAAAATGTACAGGTAGGGTATATGAAAATATGGGTAAATGGAGAAATGAGAAAATGGGATGAAATAGAGGAAAAATGGGAGGGGGAACAGGGAAACGAATAAGGGAGGAATCAGGGGGGGTACGTTGGGAAAATAGGAATAATTCAGGTTATAGGATAGGATTCTGGAATGTGGCAGGACTGACTAATAAGGGGGAGGATTTTTGGAGAGGGATAGAAGAGTGGGAGGTGATTATATTACTAGAGACGTGGCTAGAGGAAAAGGGATGGAATAGAATAAGATATAGGCTTCCAAAGGGGTACAAGTGGGAGGTGCAGTGGGCGAAGAGGGAGGAAAGTAAGGGAAGGGTTAAGGGGGGGATGCTAATGGGAGTGAGGAAGGAGTTAGAGAGGGAAAAAGGGGAAATAAGAATGAAGCAGGGAATGATAGGGACGAAAGTGAAGTTGGAGGGGGAATGGTGGTGGGTGGTTGGGGTATATGTAAACGGAGACCTAGATGCTAAGTTAGACGAATTAGGAGAGTGGACGGACCGGAGAGAAGAAGGGGTAAGGGTGTTAATAGGGGGGGATTTTAACGCGAGAACGGGAAGGGAAGGAGGAGAGATAGAAGAAGGGGAGGAGGAGGGGGTGGGGGATATAGAAACTCAAAGGATACGAAGTTAAACGGGGATGGGAAGAAATTGTGTAGTTACCTGGGAGAGAAAGGATGGGGAATTATGAATGGGAACAAAAAGGGAGACGAAGAAGGGGAATGGACATATGTTGGGGCAAGAGGAAACTCGGTGATAGATTACATATTGGGGAACGAGGAAACGAGAGAAGGAGTAGAAAAGATGGAAATAGGGGACAAAATAGATTCTGATCATCTTCCCATAACAGTGTGGCTAAAAGGGGAAGCGGGGGAGGAAAGAGGGAGGGAGGGGAAAGGGAAAAAGAAGGGTAGGGGTTGCTGGTCGGAAGAGGGAATACGGGACTTTAGGGAAAAGTTTGGGAAAAGGGCAAACATAGGGGAGTGAAGTCAGACTGATTGGAAGGAATTGAAAGATAAAATAAAGGAAGTACTGGGGAAGGTAGGTATAAAGGATAAAGTAAAGAGGAAAGGATGGTGGGATGAAGAATGTAAAGTAGAGAAAAGGAAAGTGAGGGGGGAATTAAGAAATTGGAGAAGGAAGGGAGGGGAGGGATTAGAGTTTAAGAAGTTGAAAAGAGCATACCAGAGATTATGTGAGGAGAAAAAGAATAAGGAGAGGGAAAAATGGGAAAAGGAGGTGGGGGAAATAAAATCGGAAAGTCAGGTCTGGAAGCTTGTGAATAGGGAAAGAAAGAGGGGAACAAGGGTTGACGAAAACATAGGGATGGAAGAATGGGAGGAGCATTTCAGGAAGGTATTGGGAGGGGTGGGATGGAGAGTTAGAAGGGGAGAAATAACGGGAAGAAGAAAGGACGCGGAAAGGGATATAGAGATAGAGGAAATTAGAAGGGTAATTAAGGGACTGAAAGATGGGAAAGCCACGGGAGGGGACGGAATCCCGAATGAAGTGTGGAAATATGGAGGTTGCGAGATAGAGGAGTGGTTAATGAGGGTGTGCAATAAGGTTTGGAGGGGGGAGGGATGGCCGGAGGATTGGTCAGAGGGGGTAGTGATACCAGTAGCAAAAAAAGGGGACAGTAGTGTTGTAGAGAATTACAGGGGGATAACTCTGACACAAACTGCTTACAAAATTTACGCGGCGGTGTTAGCGGAAAGGTTAAGACAAGAGGTGGAAGGGAAGAGTTTGTTGCCGGCAAGCCAAACCGGTTTTAGAAAAGGATTAGGATGTATTGATAACATTTACGTGCTTAATTATTTAATAAATAGACAGGTGAAGAGAAAAGTAAGGAAGTTAGTTATATTGTTTGTGGACTTAAAGGCGGCGTTTGACACTGTGAACAGGGATGTACTAATAAGGGCAATGAGGATAAGAGGGGTGAGGAAAGGGTTGGTGGAGAGGTGTGAGGAGGTATTAAGGGAAACTAAAAGTAGGGTGAAAGTGGGGGAGGAAGAAGGTGACAATTTTTGGACTACAAGGGGGGTAAGGCAGGGGTGCCCGTTAAGCCCGCTACTATTTACCTTGCTACTAGCAGACTTGGATGAGGAGTTAGAGAAGGGGTGTTGGGGTGGGGTAAAGCTGGGTGATAGAAAAGTTTTCACACTGGCATACGCCGATGACGTGGCCATGCTAGCGGAAAGCGAAGATGATATGAGGGGCATGATCGGGGTATTAGAGAGGTATCTGGAAGGGAAGAGACTAGAACTCAACACAGAGAAATCCAAGGTGATGAGATGCAGAAGAGGAGGGGGGAGGTGGAAAAAAATGTCTTGGAGGTGGAAAGGGAAAGTGTTAGAAGAGGTAAAAGAATACAGGTATCTGGGTTACACGATTACAAGAGATGGGGGTCAAAGAGCTCATGTAGAGGAGAGGTTAAGGAAAGGGGCGGCAGCTATGGGACAAATATGGGCGATAGGAAAAAGGAGATTTGCCAAAGATTGGGGTAGGAGATTATGGCTATTCGACAGATTAATATGGGCTGTGATAAGCTATGGGGTAGAAATATGGGGCTGGAAGGAGAGGGCAGGTCTAGAGAGACTGCAAGAAAGATATTTGAGATGGTTGCTAGGAGTAGGTAAATTTACGCCGGGGTACATGGTAAGGGAGGAATTACAAAGGGAACTACTTAGAGGGAGGGCAGGCATAAGGGCATGGGGGTATGAGAATAAATTGGGGCAAGGTAAGGGAGGGGAGTTAGCGCGCCTATGCTGGGAGGAATTGAGAAGAAGAGATAGAAAGGGAGGGCAGAGGGACGGATGGGAAAAAGAGAGATGGGATTTCTTTAGGGAGAGGGGGTGGACGGAAGAGGAGATTTCGAAACTGATAGAGGAAAGGCAAGAGTCCATAAGCGAAGAAATAATAAGAAGGGAAAAGATAAAACAGAGTGAAGAAAGATGGGAAAGAATTAGGAACGCGAATTTTAATAGTTGGTATGGGAGGGTAAAGGGTGAGGCGCTGCCGGGATATCTAAAGAAAGGGTGGGGGGAGAGTAGATGGAAGAGAATGGCGAAATTTAGATTAGGCAATGGAATGAGGGGGGAGAAGTACTGGGAGGATGAAGAGGAGAAAAAATGTAGAGTGTGTGGTTGGGAGAGGGAAACATGGGAACATGTATGGGAGGTATGTATGAGAGTAGATGAAGAAAAAGGCTGGCAGGAGTGGATAGAGAAAGTGTTAGAAGATGAAGGGGGTGGGGAAGAGTGGCTGAGGAAATTAGAGGAATGGAGAGAAAGAATGGATGGTATGAATGGTAAGAATGGAATGAATGATAAGCAACCGGAAGAGGAGGTCCGTTTTAGCATGTAAGATTAGTATGTAAGATTTAAAGCTTAAGTGATAGGTTAAGGTATGTAAATCATTGTAAATAGTGTACATAGCGTCTTTTGTATATAGTTTGCTTCTCTCTCTCTCTCTCTCTCTCTCTCTCTCTCTCTCTCTCTCTCTCTCTCTCTCTCTCTCTCTCTCTCTATATATATATATTGTAACGTTGCCTCTTTTCGCTCGGCTTTCTGACCGGCGCAAGGGGTCAACCCCGAGAATTTACAGTCGCTGAGGACGGGCCGTGCGCTGCCGCGCGGACACGGTCCTCTCGGGACAAATGCGATTGACGAGAATACTCGAAGGGAACACTAACTGAACAATTGTTCGGGCGCCAGGTACGCGGAAGTACCGCACTAAAGGACACCAAAGTCTCGTGTTCGCGGAAGTCGAACACGAGCTTCGACTCTTCTCGCAATCGCCGACAGAATTCTACGACACGAACGGCCAGGAGTTCGGACACAGTGGATAACGGGGACAGCCCTCGCGGCAGGACGTTTCTCGCAGGTCGGAAATAAACTCGAAACGATTATGGCTCGAACTAATTTATTCGGTGTCAAATGATAAATTACAGGTGGGTGGCCACGTGGCCGCAACCCGGGAGCCCGCGCTCCTAATACACTTTTGCGATGGATCTTCGATCGCGGAGCGCGTTAGTCGAGATTTCGCGATTCTAGAAAGTACGGTACGACGGTACAATGCACGTCTCGCGAGAGACGAGAATTCGCGGGACGCAGATGTACGGCGCAGTTTCGACGGACTGTCGCGAGATTGACGAGCGCACTGAACGGTACTTTACCGAATTCGCTAATATCGAAACTATCTTTTTCCGACGCGGCTCCTTAAGGAAGACTTCCGACGAATCGAAGGGGAGACTGCTCGAAAAGGCTCACAGCGTTCTCCAAGAGAACGCGAGCACCAAGCACGAGGCCAAATGCCTCGGCTATCACCAATTGTTCGAGGACGATACGCACTCGCCTCGTCCTCGCACTAAATATCGAGCCACCACTAAAATACGACCGAGGATCACTTGTCGACTTACCGTGGTAGACGTAGGCTCGCCGGACCTTCTACTTCAGGCCGGTAATTCTGCCTTCGGTTCCTACGCTCGCTCGGAAATAACCACCCGCGTCGCGTGTCCGTTGTACTACGGAATTCGGACCTCGGAAGTTCGATGGATCTATGGAAACGACTCGTCTACTCGATAACCAGCGCGACAGTGATCCGCGGATCCGCCTCGACGGAGCGCTTCGATTCTCGATCTCCCCACTCCTTTCGCCCTACCGAAATTCCCTAGGGGCGCACCCGCAACGCGACTACGACTAGCCGCAGGATCGAACTATCCGAACAGGTCGTCGGGCCCCCGACCTTTCCAACACCAACTACCGATCGTCTTACGACGACCGGGGAGGATTAATCCTCCGAGGCGCTCCTCCGCACCACCCTGCCGGAGCCGTCTGTAGCCAGGTGAGACGACGGCGGGACCACCAAATAGCTGCTGACCTGCAGTGGCGGCTCCTTTGTCCCAGATCGTCGCCTCCGAGTTTATTAGCTCGTGTGCAGCGGTGCCCCTTGCTACCTCTCCGGATCCGGAATGTTTTTGATTATGGCCAATAGTTCGTCGTCGGCTGATCCTATGATGCGGGGCGCATTGTCGGTATTTGTCGCTCCCTAGGCACGTTCCTGAAAGTGGCCACTCTCGGCGCGTGTAACAGATGGCATTAGGAGCGATCTTCGATCTTAATAACTTCCTTAAGGAGCGCTCAATCTTGCGGGTGGTTTCCGTAATCACTAACGGTCGGTCCGGTCCACTCCCGATACGGTTATTGACCGTTTCTCAAACGGAGAAGTGACGTCGCAGGCTTGCAACGTCACAATATATATATATATAATTTAGATATAAGCATAGATATAAGGTAGGATATAAGTTAGTTTAGGAAGACGAGAAACGGGTAAAGTAGGGAATATGGTTGAGGTGAAAATGTAGGAAAATTGTAACCCTAAGGGGAACCAATAAAGTACATACATACATACATACACTTAGTTTCAGCAAGTGTAAGATTTTGCAAAACTTCGGGATCCTTACAAACATCTTGAAGTAAAGGAGTTAAGTGATTAACTGTTCGAAAAGCTATATTGTGCTCAGCATAAAAGGCCGCTAATTTAATTTCTGCACGTTTTACTTTATCTTGGAGGGACAAAGTTTTACTATTAGAACTAGAACTACTATTACTATTATATTATTACTGCAGGTGGCTTCATTTTGAATTAAATTCATACTGCGTATATGTTCGACCGTTCGCGAATGCCGAATTAAATATCCTTTCTCACACGCGACAGCTTTATCACATGCAGTACAATGTGCTTTATTTGCTACTGGAGAAGGAGCTAGCCATGCTTTAAACTCCCGCCAAGAATATTGAATCTCCCGCCTATTACTAGACATTCTATAAAAATATTAATAATATTTCTAATCTCTGTTAAAATAAAATTTCTAATAATCTTACTACTAACACAGAAACTAGCAGGTCACTCACTAACTCACTATAACTCACTCACTCGTCTTTTTCCGTGGAGAACTTTTCTTGCTGGCGTTGCTCTAAAGACTGAAGTTGTTATTTTGTTTTACATCCCCCCAGGGTGAATTCTTTACCCAAAACTACTCTGATTGGCTGAGCCAATAACAATCATTGCTGGCGACAGGTACACCCTCACCCTGTCGCACTCCCTCTCGTACCCTGCGTGTGTTTTGAGAATCGTGGAAGTGTCCGTGGGGAATTTTTAAGTACAGCGGATTACAGCGGATTATAGATTATAGCGCCGGACACCGGACCGTCAGGTGCATATCATAAAGCATTGGCTTTGTGTGCAAGACCCTTCGGGGTTTTACCCATTACCCAATTACCCTTACCATCACTCACCACTAGTGTTCCTGATTTCTGAACATTTTTCATTTCTCGAGAAATGAGAAATCAGAATATATTTCTCGAGAATTCTCGAGAAGGAACATTACCCACCACCCACTACCCATTATCCATTAACCAAATTAATTTAGGCCGGCAACGAAGGAATTTAAGGGACGGGAAGTCAGGATATGCATTGTCTAAATTCGAAATTGTTGGAAAATTAAAAAAAATTAAAGATTAATATTTGATATCACTGTATTCGGGAAAGTCTACAGAATCTTTTGCTGTAAAGAACAATTCAATATCTTTTATATTAACATCGCAATATTTGTTTAAAGTTGAAGAATATGTCTTTTTTTTAAACTCCATTTTCTCAAAAACTGGACGTATAGGGAAAAAATTAAAACCAGATTCGGAATCAGCGCGGAAAACTCTACAAGAATCGCATAGTGGGAATCGAAATACTTTTAAAAAGTTGAAATTTGTTGGACAGTGTAATTGATGAATCGTCTGTGTTGATTAACCTGATTGGAACTATGTAGTGTAGTGAAATACAACGCTGAGTCATCTGAAGTTGTGCCACTGTTCGAAGAATGAGGTTGTTTGTAAACACTATGGCTAGTTGACCCGTCACATCCCCATTTTGAAATTAGATTCAGGCATTTCCCGTTTGTTAGGCTCTTATCCATGGGGGTGATGGATAAAATTCTCGGGTTGTATGGTTCAGAAGAGTTTGAAGAGGTATCTTTGCTCCCAACTCAGTTTTACCTCACGTTCTTCTGGATAACATTCCTTCTGGCTTTGTTGAGCTGGTAATATGAGGGAAATAATGTTGATCCTGCTTTCAATGTAGCATCTCTCAAAATGAAGTACTTTGACTCGGACAGGTTGAGAGATGTATTTAGGGCAAGTGTATTCTCACTTGAGAACGAAATGTCAGATTTCTCAGCATCCTCGCACATTTTCATTAATTCCTCCTAATCGTCTGAATAGTCCAACACTTTTTTAACAATTTTTGCCTTAATACAATGACCTTCTTGCCTCAAATTAATTTTCGCAGCAAAAAGTAACTCCTCCCCCGTATAGCTTGCCCTCAACTCTCAGAGAGTTCACCGAAGGGCTTGAGCGAATTGTTGATATCATCAGGGGGTTGAGGAAATCCCTCGGGATACTGAAAGACTCTATTGAGCCAATGTTTATTTCTTGAAAGAAAAAGTGCTTTCCTATAACTACATTGCACCGACTTGTTTTTTAAATGTGCACAAAATATTTCTAATTTATTTTCTAGGAGTATTATGTTACGCCTAGAAACATTCGCAGGAACGGTGATGGTGCGTAAAATCTCCTCTTTTAAAATTACACAATTTTTTGAATCACCAGAATGTTCCAATGAGCCAGGACCGAGAATTGTTCGATGTAAAAGCGATAAGTGAAACGCGTCTTATTTCAAATCTCAAACCCTGACTTAAGCCGGAGGCCTCAGGAATTAGTGCCGCGGTACCTGTAGCTACTGATGATTTTCGGCCGTGTCTCTCATTCGATCGCCTTTTGGCGTTTATCAACTTTTCCGTTTATCGTTTCTTTGCGTTTCTCAATTCTTTGCGCACGTCGGTTTTCTCGCTCATCGCATACACACCCACATGCTCGTAATCTGATGTCATTAATTTTTTTATAGGTGGAGACGTCAAGGAGATATGAGAGTAAACATCATTTTTTAAAATGGAATAAGGTATTTTTTGAATACATCAATCGATGCAGCATTCGTTATAAAAAGTACTAACCTGTGTATGTCGAAAAGTTAGTATAGTTCAGGAGATATTTCAATTTAAATAACTCTAAAACACCATTACTGTCCTACTAAGACGTTACACAAGTAAGTAAACACTAACGTCTTAGCAGTGATGCCAGTTGGCGATGATGCGGTTGGTTTCAACCTCATTTCCCCCTCCAGGCTCTCCACCTTTATCCCCTTCCAGTATCCTATTCCACCGTTCAGTCCCTATCGCGCACGCGCAACGTGTCTCCCAGTCGCCTCACTCTGCCTCACTCTATTCTCGTCGCGCAGTCGCGCAACGTGTTGCACATATTACTCTGGTCATCAGAGAGGGGGTACTTGCATTCCCCCCGATTCCTTTTCGATTACCCCTGTCTGGTAACACTGCGTCTTACAAGGAGACCCCGCGTATCGAGACACCCAGATCTGAACGAAATTTTGTGTGAACATAGCTTAGACATCCTCATGAACTATCCCATTGGCTTTCTCTTGAATGGGCAGCCGTTTTCGAGATAATCGATATTGAAATGCGACATGTAAGTTATATTCAATGAGTGAAAGCCTCTTGTCACAGCGGTCCGCGGCCGAGTCGGTTGAGCGAATGTCTACCACGAGGTTGGTCGGGGTTCGCGTCCCGTGTCGGCATTTTTTTCACTTTTTTTTTATTTTTCTACGTTCTACACATTATTTCTAATATAATAAATAACAAGTAATCTAGTTTTACGATAGACAAGATGTATGTTTGATAAAAATCTAACATATTCGTTGTGGTAAGTATTATAACGCAAATTATTTTTGCTGTGTTGAGGCCTTTAGCCAAAATACGAAGACTCTAATAAATTATCATAAAACAGTATCTTTTCAACTTCAGTATTTTTAAGTAATCGCCCTGTAGCGGCCATCGGCACGCACAATGAAACATTTGGCGTGCAAATGGTCTGGACGGTTTGCGAGGCAAGCAGCAATAAAGCTATTTTTGAGCCGTTTTTAATGCGTACAATTTATTGTTAGATGTTGTAGACCAGACCTGGGCGACGATGGCCCGAAAAACACATGTTGCTCTACTACTTTGGGACTGTCTTACCGAGCAAGAGAAGGAGAGAAACAGCAACATGTGTTTTTCAGGCCACCGACGGCCAGGTGAAGGGATAAAAGAAAGGAAAAGAAATGATAAAAAAAATATAAAAGATAAAAAAAATATTATAATTATATAATATTATATTATAATTATATTATAATTATATAATATTATATTCATTTACGCCAACGTGAACGAGGTAGCGTTTCCGGAAGATTTAAAAAAAGAAAAGTGCAACTGCAACGAAAGTGCAACAGTATTTGTGCGGTGTTCGTGGTGCAGAATATACTTATGTTTCGGGTGCTTTTTCGACGCTCATCACCCCACTACGTGCTGGCGGGAATCGTGGTGTTAATATATTTAATTTCTTGCTTATTTGTTGTAAACTTATTTTACATTATTGCAAAAACTTCGAAAAAGAAACAAAAAAATTTCCCCGCGCGGAAACATATATCTTGTCTATCGTAAAACTAGATTACTTGTCATTTATTATATTAGAAATAATGTGTAGAACGTAGAAAAATAAAAAAAAAGTGACAAAAAATATTTTAAAAAAAATGCCGACACGGGACGCGAACCCCGACCAACCTCGTGGTAGACATTCGCTCAACCCACTCGGCCACGGACCTCTGTGACAAGAGGCTTTCACTCATGGAATATAACTTACATGTCGCATTTCAATATCGATTATCTCGAAAACGGCTGCCCATTCAAGAGAAAGCCAATGGGATAGTTCATGAGAATGTCTAAGCTATGTTCACACAAAATTTCGTTCAGATCTGGGTGTCTCGATACGCGGGGTCTCCTTGTTAGTACGACAGTAATGGTGTTTTAGAGTTATTGAAATTGAAATATCTCGTGACGTACTAACTTTTCGACATACATAGGTTAGTACTTTTTTATAACGAATGTCTAGCTGCATCGATGGATGTATTTAAAAATACCTCATTCCATTAAAAAAAATGAAGGTGACCTTCATATCTCTAAAAAAATTATATAAAAACAAAAATTTTTTTGGTATTGTATAAGCCCCATTTTACCATTCAACTTAGTTCTTCAGACATTTGACGTATCTTTAAAAACAACAAAGATATTTGAGATCGTCCCATTACGAGACTCGCCCTGTGTATCACAATTTTTGTTTCGTCTTACTACTCGATTTCTTGTTCGTGCTATAATACAATTTCTGTTTCTAGTGCATTATCACCCTGGCGCTTCTCAGCATAGAGGATGTCTACGTGCTAATCAATTATGTCAGCTTCGTTGAGGCACTGTTCACCACGCTGTCCGTATCTGGTCTTCTCTGGCTTCGCTACAAAAATCCAGATCGCGAACGACCAATCAAAGTACGTATCCACATATTTTTAAACTGAATTGTTCGGTTCGTGTTCGATGAGATACATCGATTATTAATATTAAATTATTAATAATCGAGTCATTTCTTTAAAAAACATTATTCGACTAAAAACCATTTTCCAGTGATAGTATTAATGCTTGCATATACAGGGTGAGGCCCTAGAAACAGGCCACCTGAATAACTCGGCTGCTATTCGTGTTAGGAAGAAATGCATCAGATGGAACTTGCTCGGTTTCGAGGGGGCATTAATCTAATGTTAGTAACTTTTTTGTAGATGGACGCGCAAAGGACATATGAAGGTCAACTTCATTTTTTTAAATGGAATGAGGTATTTTTTAATACATCAACGGATGCAGCTGGACATTCGTTATAAAAAAGTACTAACCTATGTATATCGAAAAGTTAGTAGTTCAGGAGATATTTCAATTTAAAAAACTCTAAAATACCATTACTGTCGTACTAACAATAAGACGTTACACAAATAAACACTAACGTCTTAGTACGACAATAATGGTATTTTAGAGTTTTTTAAATTGAAATATCTGCTGAACTACTAAATTTTCGACATACATAGGTTAGTTCTTTTTTATAACGAATGTCCAGCTGCATCGATTGATGTATTCAAAATTACCTCATTCCATTTAATAAAGTGAAGTTGACCTTCATATGTCCTTTACGCGTCCACCTACAAAAAGGTTACTAATATCTGATTAATGCCCCCTCGAAACCAAACAAGTTCCATGTGATGCATTTCTTCCTAACACCAATAGCAGCCGAGGTATTCAGGTGGCCTGTTTCTGGGGCCTCACCCTGTATGTACGTATATCTAATCGTCAGTGTCAATCATTCGAATAATAGATCGGAATTGTAGAAAAAATACTAAAAGTTGCATTTTCAACTGTGTCAATTATATGCACTGTGAAAGTTTCATCGAAGTCGGTTGATGTGGGGAAAAATGACAGGCATTGAAAGATGTAAAAATCTTTAGATTTATTGCAGTTACAGGCCGAAAATCGTGAGAAATTGCAATTTCATCATCTTTAAACGTTTGCAGCTCATTGCAACGTCGACCGATTTTTACAAAATTTTCATAATATGTTTAATTGACGCAGATCTACAAAACATATTTTTCAAATTTTTTAAATTTTCAATACAGGCTCGTATAAAAAAGTTGTGAAATGCAACTTTTGGTATTTTTTCTACAATTGCAATCTATCTATTGCAATTTTGTCCCAATATTTTTGTGATCGACTGTATTTCATTTTATTCTAATGTTTTTTGGTAAACATAATTCTATACCAATAATACAAGAAAAGAAGAGTGCCTAAGCACTTATGAGCGGTAGTGTACGAATATGAGAATACAACATATGTACCTTCAAACTAGTGGGTTATTATTTCAACGAAAAAATGATTTCATTAGTTTTGAGTTCAAGATTTGAATTCAACGTGAAAAGATCTACTGGGACTGATGTATAGCATGTCAAAAAAAAATTTCCGCGCGTGGTATTGGATAAACCACAATTTTCTTAAAATTGTGCAAGTTTGACGAATTTTTTCAAGGTTGAAAAACGTTCGTACCATAACCTCTCTATTTTTCCCATATTCTGCAATGTTTCAGCTTTAATTGAAAAAAGTCATCGCTCTATCTCATTTCTACCAAAAGCTTCTTGATTTTGACACAGAATTCATCGGTTTGACCCACTGTGCGGCGTAGGCCAGCGCAATGGCCGCCACAGTACCTATGCATATATATACATCAGTGGTTGGCAACGGCTGGACTGTTCAGCCAGTGATGCTAGAATCGTGGGCAGTGTCGTCAGTTGAGGCAGAAAGTTGCCTCAATTACTCTCCTCCTTTTCCCCTTCCACTATCCCATTACAGCACCATGCGCACACTCCAACGTCCCCCACTAAGACCGTAGACCACGGTGGTGCTCGTGCCGTAGACTGGACTGGTCATCAGAGAGGGGGTACTTGATTCCCCTCGATTGCTGGCGACCTGGCGACACTGATCGTGGGACGTGGTATTGTTCCCCTCCGCTGGCTCAGCCGGCTCGACCCTCCACTCTGACGTACCATCAGCTCCTTACGTTGATTCTACTGCGCACGCGCTACACACAAGCGTACTTCTAGTCTGTCCGTGTGATCTGCCTATTCGACTGTCGATTGCTGTCGATGTTTGTATGCAGCGCGTGCGCTGTAGAAGCAACGTGAGGAGCTGATGGTACGTCAGAGTGGAGGGTCGAGCCGGCTGAGCCAGCGGAGGGGAACAATACCACGTCCCACGATCAGTGTCGCCAGGTCGAGAAAATCGAGGGGAATAGAAGTACCCCCTCTCTGATGACCAGTCCAGTCTACGGCACGGTCTACGGTCTTAGTGGGGGACGTTGGAGTGTGCCCATGGTGCTGGAATGGGATAGTGGAAGGGGAAAAAGAGGGGAATGTGTGGCGACACTGCGTCCCACATCACTGGCTGAACGGTGCAGCCGTTGCCAACCACTGATCTATATACAGCGTGGTCCACCTAAATACGGCCACCTAAATATCTCCGCCAATTGTGGGGGTATACAAAATATTTTGTGTACTATTTGAATGGTTTGAAGGAACCATTAAATTGCAAACAATATTTGTTTTCTGGAGGTCATTGACTTTGAAATGACCTTGAGCTTCGAAAATAAGAAATTTTACCTTCAGATCAAGGACAATGTCATGTTATGATACATATCTGAATGTATTTTTCGATTAGTTACACGATGCAATAAAAGAAAAATGTAGTTATGTATCAAAAAATATCGATGACCTTGATAATTCCGAAAAAATGACCTCCAGAAAAAAATATTGTTTGCAATATAATGGTTCCTTCAAACAATTCAAAGAGTACACAAAATATTTTTTATACCCCCACAATTGGAGGAGATATTTAGGTGGCCGTATTTAGGTGGCCAACGCCAGCGCGTATCACTGCGTTCAGTCCGATTTCGAGGGCTGCGCCTCTCGCGCGTCTCGCTCTCCGTGACGGCCCTAGTGCTCAGGCCCGTACGGTATGAAATACGCGTGGCGCATTAGGGCGACATCGGTATCAATAGGTTTCCACATTACCACGGAGGGCACCACGCGCATTTCATACGGTGCGGGCCTGAGCACTAGGGCCGTCACGGGCAGCGAGTCGCGCGGGAGGCGCAGGCCTCGAAATCGGGCTGAACGGTGCAGCCGTTGCCGACCACTGATATATGTAGGTGCTTGCTCCGCGCGCGGACCGTCCGCTGAACTGTGGAAGCTCCTATAACATTGCAGGTAATTTGCTCCGCGCGCGGAGTGCGGAGCGTGGACGGTCCGCTCAAGTGTGAAACGGGGCTAACATCTTATTCATTGCTAATTTCAAGCATTGAATACCATCAAATTTGTTATTCGCCAAAAATGATTCAGTAAGTACCTAGTGCAGGCGTGCAATTGAGGCAAAACTGTCCCCACCGTAGCTCCTACTGTCCCCCACCAGCATCCGTCGTTACTATGTAGGAAGGACGCGTCTCGCTTGTCGCAAGCAGTCCAAAGGCCTCGCGCATTGGAGCCACGAGGAGCGCCACCGAAAGGAAGCTTGGTGGGGGAAGCAGGCGTTTGAGGGGCTCCACCCTTGCCCACGCCTGACCTAGTGAATGTCCTGAGAAACATCATTTATAAATGCAACCACTGCTCAGCTTTTGCATACATGTAAGTAGGTGCCTACATATGTACGCCGTACAATGTAGTATACCAGTGGTCGGCAACGGCAGTGACTTTTCAGCCCGATCTCGACTCGCTACGCTTCCTTTCGTCTCGCTCTCCGTGACGGCCCTAGTCCTCGAGACAGCTCAGGCGCGTACCTAACTGGGAACCTATTGATACGGGTGTCGCCCTAATGCGCCACGCGCAGTTCGTACGGTCTGGGATACGTACGCGCCTGAGCTGCCTCGTGGACTAGGGCCGTCACGGGGAGCGAAACGAAAGGAAGCGTAGCGAGCCGAGATCGGGCTGAAAAGTCACTGCCGTTGCCGACCACTGTATTATACACTGGCATGAGTAGCTTGATGGCCAATGTTCTTGTTTATGTTTTATTATTAACCGATTTTAGCGTTTAACCTTAGTTCTGTGTATGGGTTGTGAACGCATCCCAGGCTGATAAAAACTGAAATAAAAAGTCGAAGAATGGAAAATTTCCAAAAATTTTCTAGAAATGAGATAGGTTTCAGATTTTTAAAAGTATTTTATGTTTATCTTTTTAAAAATCAATGAAATTTTACAAATACTTATGCAGACAAATTTTTTCTTTACATTTCGCTCCAAAAATGTACGGGGTCTAATTACAACCCTGTGCACAGTTAACATTAGAATAGTAGTACACAGAGAAAAGATTAACGCGTTGACTGCCGCGGGTATTTGTGAAAAAAACATTTTTTTTCTTTTATATTTTAAGAAAGATTTCGGCTAGGTTGCTATGTGTGTTACTCCATGCCACACCAACCATCCCGCATATACAAAATGATACACGCGGCGTACTGGAACCAACTGAGTGTGTATCATTTTTTATAGCCGCGGCAGTCAATGTGTTAAGAACGTTGGAAAATCACTCATGAAATGTTTCTTGTTATGAAATTATTAAATGGTCCCATGCGACGTACGAACTTCTATCTTTTCCTTACATAACCAAAAATTGTTGCCTTTTTCCTATGTAATCCAGTATATTTGGGCGAGAAGTTGTCAAAAATCCAAGTGTCCATCCCAGAAGATTAATGGTTTAAATGTTATGAGTGTTTAAAGTTAAGCGATTTACAGTGTTTTTGAAAAGTGAGAGTGCTGCCATGTTGGTATGTATTATGGAGATGAGGGTGATCGTTGAATCGTGGATCACCAGCAGGCTCCACACACCTGTAGAACGTGTGAGAGGAAGAGAACTGACAGAACTCAGC
Organism: Lasioglossum baleicum; assembly: GCF_051020765.1. Taxonomy (NCBI): domain Eukaryota; kingdom Metazoa; phylum Arthropoda; class Insecta; order Hymenoptera; family Halictidae; genus Lasioglossum; species Lasioglossum baleicum. Next base: position 2,893 of record NW_027469771.1, on the reverse strand, counting down.
GACTGCCTGCTATATTAAAACTCGGACAAGCCGAGTGAGTTTATTCACAATAATAATATGCTGCGGCCTGAGGCATCACGCCGCGTGGTACAATTAGCGCTATACGTCGTGCGACGGTATGTGATGGCAGATCACGGCCGACTGACTCCAGCGGCTTCTTCTCGCCACGGCCGACGGAACCGGAAGTCACGTGGCTCCGGCTAGCCTCGCGGCCTCCGTCCTGAGGTGTCGCCACATCCGTGAACTATGGGAATGTACACAGAATTCCCCACAGTATCGTGCTTTGCGCGCCGCTTACCGAGCGGAGCTGCTAGTTGGCAGCAGAAGCATGCAGTAATGCCGATAATGTAGAGCGACTATCTTTGAGATGTACACTTTGTTTTGGGACAAGCTGTCATCGAGCAGTAATTAAAATATACGAGATATAAAGACGAGATGGTATAGTCCAAGTTGGTTGGTACTTAGGTTGGGCGTTGTGGGGTGGACAGGGCCGGCCCGTCTACGTTTGGGAATCTACGTGATCGACATCAGTGTGTAGAGGTGTAAGATAGTCCTCTAAATAAAATGACGTGTTATTTCTTTGAATATTTATTTGAATCTGTTAAAATTTTGTTATATCAATAGATTTGTTGGTAGGAAACCAAAAACAAAATAAATGTTAACAAATTAATCGATACAATTAACATTAACAGAAATCTACATTATCTTCATATCTACATCAGAAATCTACATTATCTACATCCGCCACAAGTGCGTGCTTGTGGTGCCATCTAGCTGCTGTGCTCTTCAAGCGGCACGCGATGCTCACTACATCCAACATGGCAGCATTCTTACTTATCAAAAGCACTGAAAATCGCCCAATTTGAAACACTCATAACTTTTAAACCACTGATCTTCTAGGATCGAAACTTGAATTTTTGGCATTTTCTCATCCAAATCTACTGGATTGCCTAGAAAAAAGGTAAATATATCTGGTTACGCAAGGAAAAGTTTAACCGAAAGAGTAACAAAGGAAAATAAATCATAATATTACATAGAAAAAGGTATGAATTAAATATAAACCCCTATATGCTTAATATTTTATTGCAAAATAATACAAACTACAACAACTCCAGAAGTGTAACTCTGTACATATAATATACTATGTACAGTAAATGCTCGTTCGTTGTGAAGAATCGTCTATGCCAGGGATGGGCACGGGTGGGGCCCCTCAAACGCCTGCTTCTCCCACCAACCTCTCTTCCATGCAACGCGCGCCTTCGTCGCATAGGCCGCGATGCGCGAAGCCTTCGCGAGACATGCGCACTCCTCGCTACGGGCGAAGCGCGTTCTTTCTCCATGGTAACGGTGGAGCTGGTGGGAGGCAGTGGTCGCTGTGGTGTGGACAGTCTTGCCTCAATTGAGGCAAAAATGCCCATCCCTGGTCTATGCGATCGTTGTGACGTGCCTAGCCACTCCACTGCCTGTCAACGCCGAGTCGGCCCTGAGTCGGCCCCTAGTCGGCCCCATGTCGCTCCGCAGGACGGCGACGACTGTCCGCGTCTCTTTCTTTCCTATACGCTCTTCTTCGTTGCGTTCGAAACTTTCATCGTCGATTAAACCACGATTAAACAAATATTGGCCAAATTATATCGTGTTTGGTATCATTTTAATCAGAAAAATGCCAGAAATGAGTTAGCGAAAGTCCCATAACAGCCTAATGGAAAATGAACAATTCCATCATTGCCATTACATACATTGTAAGAACTCGCGGGCCTTTAAATTGTGCCGGCGACGGCGACATGCTTCGGTCACGCGATCCGTATTTCATTCTGTCCTCTCTGTTCGGCTCTCTATTGAAGTCTTGCTCGACGCGGTCGGCGTGTGTCTACATAGACGCAGTCATAAATCATAAATAGCGTCCCTATTCGGTCGTTGCGAATTCAAACCCCTGGCCTTTTCACAATGAACGAGCATTTACTGTAATATATTTTTTAATATAAAATATATAATTCGACAAAACATGTTCGACAAAAAGCATGCATAGCATAGGGGTTTAATATCTACACATACATTTATAATTGGATCTCGTGTTTTATGCATTTATTTAAAAAAATTAATTAATGAAATTTGGAACAGTCAATGACATCGGAAGAATTAAATAATATTGTTATATGATAACTAAACTCTTGTTTTTGTTACGAAAAGAAATAAATTTCTATTTAACTGCTATTTCTTGTAATTGACTGAGAAAATTTTTTCTTGTATGCAGTGTAACGGACCGATTTCGCTAGGCCTTTCGCTCGCGAGTAACCAGGGTTCGTAAGGAGAGAGAAACGACTACTCGGAGAAATCGGTTATCAAACAAAATAAACAATATTTATTCAGTATGAAATATTGCTCCTCGAGCTGATAACAAAAATGACCTCTTGCTCCTAGAGCTGTTAACAAAGAAAACGAACGCAATATTGCACGTAGTGTCTAGTAACAATAAGGTACAATCGCGTAGCACGGCGGTGACTATCGATTGACGGTGCGGCCGTCGAAGCGGACGCGGGTGCGACGGCGGCCGGTGCTCGGTCCGGCTAAAACAGACTCAACTAGTAATCAACGCAGGGCGTGACGGTGGGCGCACTTAAATATCATACAAGACAGAAACAAGTACAGCACGTTATTCTTGTGAATTTTTACACCTGGCTGAAGTACTCGTAATTTAATTATAATTGTAGCCATAACGTTAGGGAATAAACAGGATATGCTGGACAAACAAATTTATTTTGAATTAGGAACGTGGGTACAGGAAGGTGAGGTGTATGAAATTATTTAATTGCTCGAATCATTGAATACAATGAGGCTCTCTCTCTCTCTCTCTCTCTCTCTCTCTCTCTCTCTCTCTCTCTCTCTCTCTCTCTCT